>NC_053426.1:74788381-74934969 GCF_007990345.1 Gossypium hirsutum | reverse complement strand
ACTGGACTTCTAAACGGAATCCGAGAGAAATTTATTAGCCAACGGTTCATTGATCAGAAGCATAAGGAGTTCATGGAACTCAAGCAAGGCCGTATGATAGTATCTGAATACGAACATGAATTCGTAAGACTCAGTAGGTATGCCCGGGAGTGTGTAGCTGATGAGGTTGCTATGTGCAAAAGATTCGAGGAAGGATTGAATGAGGATTTAAAGCTACTAATGGGTATTTTGGAAATAAAAGAATTCGTAACACTAGTCGAACGAGCCTGCAAGGCGGAAGAACTTGGAAAGGAGAAGAAGAAGGCTGAATTTGAAGCTAGAGACTACCATGAAAGATCGACGGGTAAAGCTCCGTTCTCAGCCGTAAAGAAGTTCAGGGAGGACACTAATAAGTCGAGGACGACTGCGGGAATTTCCATCAGAGCAAGACCATCGACGGACTCCCGAGCTACTTCGGTAGCTAGTGTGGGCAATAATCGTCTAGAGAAACCTGAATGTCCCCAATGTGGAAGACGACACCTAGGTGAATGTTGGGGCAAGTCTACTAGCAGGGCCTGTTACGGATGTGGTTCGAAGGACCACTTCATTAGAGATTGCACAGAGCTTGATGAGAAGAATAAGATTCAAGGTGCAAGACCTAGTGGAGTGACAACTAGAGATAGACCACCGAGAATTTTAGGAGGTAGGGGTGGTAGTCAGAGAGGGGCCTCTGATATGGCTGTTCGAGCCGAGAACCGCACTCCTGCTAGAGCATATGCCATCCGCGCACGAGAGGAGGCATCCTCCCCTGACGTCATCACTGGTACCTTCACTCTCTTTGATACTAATGTGATTGCATTGATTGACCCTGGCTCTACTCATTCATATGTATGTGAAACCTTAGCATCCAGTAAGACTCTACCTGTTGAGTCTACTGAGCTCGTAATTCGAGTATCAAACCCTTTGGGTCAATGCGTACTTGTTGATAAAGTGTGTAAGAGATGCCCTCTAATAATCCGAGAATCCTGTTTTCCGGCCGATTTGATGCTTTTGCCGTTCGACGAGTTTGATGTTATTCTTGGTTTGGATTGGTTAACCGCGCATGATGTGGTTGTGAATTGCAAAAGCAAGACTATCGATTTGAGGTGCGCAAATAACGAAATAATCCGAGTTGAGTCTGCGGACTTAAGGGGGTTGCCAGCTGTAATATCAGCAATATTGGCCCAGAAATATGTGAGGAAAGGGTGCGAAGCATACCTCGCGTATGTACTTGATGACAAGGAGTTGAAAAGAAACCCGAATCGGTGCCGGTGGTTTGTGAATACCCGGATGTTTTTCCTGAAGAGTTACCGGGTTTGCCACCTGTTCGGGAGGTAGAGTTTGGTATTGAGCTTGTACCTGGAACTACACCAATTTCGATAGCTCCGTATCGTATGGCACTAACCGAGTTAAAAGAATTGAAAGCTCAATTGCAAGAGTTGACGGATAGAGGTTTCGCTCGACCAAGTTTCTCACCTTGGGGTGCACCAGTATTGTTCGTGAAAAAGAAGGACGGAACCATGAGGTGGTGCATTGACTATCGTCAACTAAATAAAGTGACGATAAAGAATAAGTATCCGTTACCGCGTATTGATGATTTGTTTGATCAATTAAAGGGAGCATCGGTGTTTCAAAGATAGATTTGAGATCGGGTTATTATCAGTTGCGGATTCGAGATTCGGACGTACCCAAAACTGCTTTCAGAACGAGGTACGGTCACTACGAGTTCTTAGTGATGCCGTTTGGGCTCACTAATGCCCCTGTGGTGTTTATGGATTTGATGAATCGGATCTTCAGGCCGTATTTGGATCGGTTCGTAGTTGTGTTTATTGATGACATCTTGGTCTATTCAAGAGATGAGACCGAACATGCTGAGCATCTGAGGCAAGTGTTGCAAATTTTGCGGGATAAGCAGTTATATGCTAAGTTCAGTAAGTGTGAGTTCTGGTTAAGAGAGGTTAGCTTCTTGGGTCATGTGGTATCCGCATCGGGTATTCGAGTTGACCCGAGCAAAATTTCAGCCATACTTAACTGGAAGCCTTCGAGAAATGTTACCGAAGTCCGGAGCTTTCTAGGGCTCACCGGTTATTACCGACGATTTGTCAAAGGTTTCTCAATGATAGCCACACCAATGACGAAGCTACTTCAAAAGGATGTTAAGTTCGAATGGACGGAGAAATGTCAGAAAAGCTTCGATCAACTAAAAACTCATTTGACTGAAGCTCCAATTTTGGTGCAACCCGAATCGGGTAAAGAGTTTGTCATTTATAGTGACGCATCCCTACTTGGGTTGGGTTACGTATTGATGCAAGAAGGTCGAGTTGTGGCCTATGCGTCGAGACAATTGAAGCCACACGAGAGAAATTATCCGACCCATGATCTCGAACTAGCCGCCATTGTGTTTGCATTGAAAATATGGCGACATTATTTGTTTGGTGAGAAGTGCCATGTGTTTTCGGATCACAAAAGTCTCAAATATTTGATGACTCAACGAGACTTGAATCTGCGACAAAGACGTTGGCTTGAGTTGTTGAAAGATTACGAGCTTGTCATTGATTACCACCCGGGAAAGGCTAATGTGGTTGCGGACGCCTTAAGCCGGAAATCACTGTTTGCTTTGCGAGCGATGAATGTACACTTGTCTGTTCTACCTGACAATGTGTTAGTAGCTGAATTAAAAGCCAGACCATTATTGACTCATCAAATTCGTGAAGCTCAGAAAGTCGATGATGAATTGGTTGCAAAACGAGCTGAGTGTGTTCCGAACAAGGAATCGGAGTTTCAGATTGATGATGAAGGTTGTTTGAGGTTTAGAAGTCGTTTGTGTGTTCCAAGGAATTCGGAACTCATTCCGATGATTCTGAACGAAGCCCATTGTAGCCGAATGTCAATTCACCCGGGGAGCACGAAAATGTACAACGACTTGAAACGTCGGTTTTGGTGGCATGGTATGAAACGAGACATCTCCGACTTTGTTTCGAGATGTTTAATATGTCAACAAGTGAAAGCGGAACATCAAGTGCCTTCAGGGTTACTTCAGCCGATCATGATACCCGAGTGGAAATGGGACCGAGTCACAATGGACTTTGTGTCCGGACTGCCACTGTCCACAAGTAAGAAGGATGCGATTTGGGTTGTTGTTGATAGGCTGACTAAGTCGGCTCACTTTATCCCCGTGCGTATGGATCTTTCATTGGATAAACTAGCCGAATTGTATGTCTCTCAGATTGTGAGATTACATGGAGTACCTATTTCTATCGTGTCGGATAGAGATCCGAGATTCACCTCACGATTTTGGAAGAAATTGCAAGAAGCTTTGGGTACCAAGCTGCATTTTAGCACCGCTTTTCACCCCCAAACCGATGGTCAATCCAAGCGGATAATTCAGATACTTGAGGATATGTTGAGATGTTGCATCCTCGAGTTCAGTAGTTCATGGGAACGGTATTTACCTTTGATTGAATTCGCTTACAACAATAGTTTTCAATCAAGTATTAAGATGGCACCTTATGAGGCTTTGTACGGTCGTAAATGCCGTACGTCATTGTTTTGGACCGAGCTTGGTGAAAGTAAAATTTTCGGAGTTGATTTGATTAAAGATGCCGAACAAAAAGTAAAGGTAATCCGCGAAAGTCTGAAGGTAGCCACAGATCGTCAAAAATCGTATGCGGATTTAAAACGAAAGGACATTGAATATCAGGTGGGAGATAAAGTGTTTCTTAAAGTGTCACCTTGGAAGAAGGTACTCAGATTTGGCCGTAAAGGCAAGTTGAGCCCGAGATTCATTGGGCCGTACGAAATTTCTGAACGAGTGGGGCCGGTTGCATATAGATTGATTTTGCCCCCTGAACTTGAAAGGATGCACGATGTCTTCCATGTTTCAATGCTTCGACGTTATAGATCCGATCCGTCACATGTGATTAATCCCTCAGAAGTTGAAATTCAATCTGACTTGAGCTATGAAGAAGAACCGATTCGTATCCTAGCTCGTGAAGTGAAAGAGTTGCGAAATAAAAGGGTTCCGTTGGTTAAGGTGTTGTGGCTCAAACACGGGATCGAGGAAGCAACCTGGGAACCCGAGAGCTCGATGAAAGAATGATATCCAAACCTATTTACCGGTAAGATTTTCGAGGACGAAAATTTCTTAAGTGAGGGAGAGTTGTGACAGCCCAAAATTGACCCTAGTCGGGAAGTGGTTTCGGGACCGCTAAACCGAGTCACCGAAAGGTTTGAATGTGATGTTTATTGTCTAGAATATGTAATCATGAATGTGTGAAAATTTCAAGCTTCGATTTAGTCGATTGCATGTGAATTTAGTCAATAGGACTTATATGAGAAAATTTTAAAATGTGATAGGTCAATGCATGAGGACCTATTAGTGCACATGGAAGAAAAGGGGACTTGCATGTCAAATTCCCCCTCCCTAATATGTAGTGGCCGGCCATGCTATGGGTGGAAACATGTCACCAACATGTTGTGTTAGTGATGTATGGTAAGGAAAATAAAATAATAAGCATGATAATTAAATAATGAAAGGAAGGGTGATGGAAAAAAAAATAACATGGTCTCACCCCCTTGTTGCCGTGAATTGAAGAAAGAAAAAAAAAGTGTTCATTCTTGAACATCCTTGGCCGAATAGAGGAAAGAAAGGAAGGGGAAAAAGCTTGAGAAAATCGGCTATGGTGGTTTGCTAGACTAAGGTATGTTTGATATTATTCTTTGAGATTCATGTATATTTTAAGTTGTAAGTGAAAATCTACCTAGCCATGGTTCAAATTTTGTTAATTGATGGAGATGATATTCGGCCATGAATGTTACATTCTTGGTTGGTATTTTGATGTCTTTGGTGATGAGGTATGAAGATGGTTGATTTTGAGTGTTTAATAAAAAGGATGCATGAATTATTGTTAAATAATGGTCGAATGTAGCATGATTAAAGATGTGAATAAATTGAAGTTAAGGAGGTTGTCAATGAAAAATATGAGTTGGATGAGGCTTAAAGAATAAAAATCTAGGTGACTAGAGGTCAAGGACATTCGGTCATAGGCTTGTATGCTAGCAAAATCGGCCAAGTGATTATGTGGTGGAAATTAAGTGTTAAATGGAATGAAAATGATATTATATGGGAGTATGTATATTCGGCCATATGAGTAAATATATAGATGATGTTAAATTTGATTATGTATAATGGGCATTAAGATGTGGAACTTAAGAAATTAGAAGTAAATGAACTTGATAGTATTTAAGAGATAGAGGTGATAGATTAATGTTGCACATTCGGCTATGGTTAGGCATGTTGATGATCTTATCTTGATTTAGATAATTAGGCATAAAAGGGTGGCAAAGGGGATGAAATTGTCGAATGATTAGTTGGGTAACAAAAGAAGCATTCGGCCATCCCTTGAGAGCTTGTGTGATGTTGGGTTTAAAATTAGCAAAGGTAACTTACCTAATGCATGTGCATGGGTGATTAGATTTTGATGATATGGTAGTTGCATGAGGTTATTAGCCGAATATACTAACATACATATACATGTGAAATTGGATTGTAAATATTTGGCAAGGTGGTTAAACTAGTTAAATTATTGATTAAGCTCAAGGAGTTAAAGGAGGTGAATCGAGCAAAGGCAAAGAAAAGGTCATCGAGTAGCCGAGTTGGAACCGTCTTACCCAACACGAGGTAAGTCATTAAGCATGTAGTTGGTATTATTTCAAATGGTCATAATGTTTATGTATTGATGCTGAATGGAATGAATAAATATACATATATATATATGCATGTACGTATGTGATGATGAAATTGTTGAATGAAAAGAAAAGAGGTAAGATGTACTGAGTTGTTGATCTCGGCACTAAACGTGCGGGTATAACCATTTATGACCATGAGATTTGGCGCTAACTGCGCGGGATTAAATTGTACAGCACTAAGTGTGCGATTTGACTATGTTGCACTAAGTGTGCGAAATGAATATGATGCACTAAGTGTGCGAATTGACCATGCGGCACTAAGTGTGCGAGTTTGACTATGTAGCACTAAGTGTGCGATTTGATTACGTAGCACTAAGTGTGCGAGTTGATTATATAGCACTGAGTGTGTGGACTCAATATACATTCGTGAATCATTATGGACACTATGTGTGCGACACTATTGAGTCGATCGCGGACAGCGGATCGGGTAAGTGTCTTGAGTACATGGCTAATAGGTGCTATGCTTATACTTGGTGTTGAGCTCGGTAAGTTTGAACCTATGTGACAACTATACTTGAAGTCACGTACATAAAATTTATCGTAGGATGGGTGAAAGGCCGTTTAGTCGTTTGATTGTAACGAAAATAAATTGATTTATGAAAATGCTTCAATGTCCTATTGATGAGTATATGGAATGTGAATGCATGAATTGATATGAAATTGAATCGATAAGTTGGAGGAACTATGGTATGGTTCGGAATGGATGGAGTAATTAGCCTCGTTCCATTTTGTTTTCTCTTGTGATAATGTTATTGATGGATGGTAGTGCATAGCTTATGACTTACTGAGTTATAAACTCACTCGGTGTTTCCTTGTCACCTATTCTAGGTTTCTTGGACACATCTCTTTTTGCGTGATCGGGCCGTCATCGAAGTCATCACACCGGATAGCAAGTTTTGGTACTTTCTTTTTAGTTGGCTTAGAAGAACATTTTGGCATGTATAAGCTATTACGTTGTGTTTGAACTTTGGCATGTAAACTTTAAGCCATGCGAAGATGGCACGAATGTTCGATTGAGTTGGATCAAGGGTAGGCATGAAATGGACCTAGTTACTTTCGTAACAGATGCTGGCAGCAGCAGTGTCATGAGATTGAAAAATCACTAAAAATAGTAGGAGTGGAATTAATTGATGAATAAATTATGTAATCGAAGCTCGATGAGTCTGTTTTCATGAGGAAGTAACGAAAAGATCATATGGGCAGTATATTAAGAGATAATCAGATTTTTGTGGGACAGGGCCAGAACGGTTTCTGGATTCCCTGCTCCGACTTTGGAAATTCATTATAAATTAACCAGAGATAATTAGGGTCGTACCATATATGTATAGATTCCTCTCTGAGTCTAGTTTTCATAGAAACAAACAGCATCAGTATTGAAGCCCCGTGCAGGGAGATATCCAAGTCGTAATGGGCAAAGGTCAGTGTAGTCGACCCCTGCAACATGGGAGAATTTGACTAATAAACTGTACTAATTGCCCCAACCAAAAATTCTAGAAAAAAATACATAGATGGGCACATGAGTCTAGTTTCTGGGAAAAATTACGAAACTGATTTTCGAGTTACGAAACTCAAGATATGATTTTTAAAACGACTAGTACACAGATTGGGCAGTGTCTGGAAAATAAATTTTATAAGGGGTTAAAGTCAGTTAACACCTCGTGTTCGACTCCGGTGTCGGTTTCGGGTTCGGGGTGTTACAATTTTCATCACATTTCATACATCACAAGTGTAGGTCTATGACTACAATGTCACCACAAAACCATCCCGTTGAACAATTCGGAATAATCCTCGATACTTGATAGTTTCAGCACACAGCCCCACCATCATATCTCATTTAATTCGGCTCTCTTGTACACATGGTGAACACTTAGTATCACTCATGCGACCTAGCCGATTTATCTCGTAGCTCTCTTGTCTACATGGTGTCCTTCACTTGGAATCACTCATGCGACCTAGCTACATTTATCTCTCACGTAGCTCTCTTGTCTACATGGGATACATCTCGTATCACACATGTGACCTAGCTACATTTATCTCTCACGTAGCTCTCTTGTCTACATGGGATACATCCCGTATCACACATGTGACCTAGCTACTATATAGTATCTCGTAGCCTTCTTGTACACATGATATGCACTCGGCACCATACATGTGACCTAGCTATGCTCCCTCTATTTTATTCGATTTTTCCGAATGTTCAACCGGGATCTCTCTCTCTATTATTTATTTCCATTCTTTCAATAGTCGATTTGTTCTTCAACATCAGCTAATATATATAATAGGCTGAAATATAAAAATGTAAATGAAATTAATGTATTTTTTACATACAAACTTACCTCGGTGCAAAATATGAGAATTTTGCAATTTAGTCCAAAACTTTCTCCTTTCCCCGTTCGAGGTCGATTCCACGCCTTTCTTGATCTATAACAACATATTTAGCTCATTTAACACTCAAACTATTTATTTTAATCCAAAAATCACATTATACAAAAATTAAATTTTTGCCTCCTAACTTTTACAAAATTATGATTTTCCACCATGGCTCGGAAATTTAATTTCAGCCCTTATTCTTATGTTCAATGACCTACTGATCATTTTTCTCTTCTATGGAAACATCAAATTCTCACTCTAACACATAGTTATGAACAAAGGTATTTTTATCGATTATGCCGTTTTGCTCGTTTTCGTTAAAAATCGCTTAGAAAAGATCGTTCCCCTAACTTCAAACATTCATATTCTACCATCACACAACAAAATACATGCCTATCATTCATGGGTAAATTTGTAAACATAAACCCTAATTCGAACTAATGGTAGAAATAAGTAAACCGAGCTACGAGGATTTCAAAAATGTGAAGAACATTAAAAACGGGGCTTGAATTCACTTACTATGAAGCTTGAAAGTTGAAGAAACCCTAGCTATGGAGGAGAGCAATTTTTGGCAGCAACTAATGAAGATGATAACCAATTTTGTGTTATTTTTCCCATTTTATTTCATTTAATATACAAATGACCAAAATGCCCTTACTACTAAACTTTCAAAAAAAATTCCTCCATGTCCAATTTTTGTCCATAACTTAAGAATGGGTCAAATTGCTATTTAAGACCTCCTAATTAATATCCCAAAGCAATTTCATACTAAAAACTTCTAAAACACGAGTTTTACAATTTATTCGATTTAGTCCCTATTCTCAACTTAAGCGCGAAATACACAGAATTTCATCATGAAATTTTCATGAAATCATGAAACCATATCATAAACCCCAAAATAATTATAAAATGATTATTTCTATCTCAGATTTGTGGTCACGAAACCACTATTCCGATTAGGCCCTAATTCGGGTTGTCACAATTCTCCCCCCTTTAGAGATTTTCGCCCCCGAAAATCTTACCGGTAAAGAGGTTTGGGTACTATTTCCTCATAGCTTCCTCGAGTTCCCACGTAGCCTCTTCTATCCCATGTCTGTGCCACAATACTTTCACTAAGGCTATACTTTTATTTCTTAACTGTTTAATTTCTCGAGCCAAAATCTTTATTGGTTCCTCCTCATAGGTCATATCCGGTCGAATCTCAATTTCTGTTGGAGAAATCACATGTGAAGGATCAGAACGATAACGTCGTAACATTGATACATGAAACACGTTATGAATTCTTTCTAACTCTGTCGGTAAGGCCAACCGATATGCCACTGGTCAAATCCTCTCAGTAATCTTGTACGGCCCAATAAAACGCGGACTCAACTTGCCTTTTCGGCTAAATCTCAGAATCTTTTTCCATGGTGACACCTTCAAGAACACTTTATCACCCACCTGAAATTCAATCTCTTTTCTTTTTAAATCTGCATATGACTTTTGTCGATCTGAAGCAGCTTTCAAGCAATCCCGAATTACTTTTATTTTCTCTTCGGTTTCTTTAACTAGATCAACTCTGTGAATCTGTTTCTCACTAAGTTCGGTCCAATATAAAGGAGTCTGACACTTACGACCATACAAGGCTTCGTACGGTGCCATTTGTATACTTGACTGATAACTGTTATTGTAGGCAAATTCAATCAAAGATAGATATTTCCCCCAACTACCTCCAAATTCTAAGACACAGCATCTAAGCATATCCTCGAGTACCTGGATTACTCTTTCCGACTGACCATCTGTTTGTGGATGAAACGCGGTACTAAAGTTAAATTTTGTACCCAAAGCTTCTTGTAACTTTTTCCAAAATCTCGAGGTAAATCTCGGATCTCTATCTGATATTATAGACATAGTTACTCCGTGTAACCTCACAATTTCAGCAATATATACTTCAGCTAATTTATCAAGTGAGTAATCGGTACGTACTGGTATAAAGTGGGTTGACTTTGTTAATCTATCAACCACTACTGAGACAGCATCCTTCTTTTTAGGAGTTAAAGGCAAACCGGTTACAAAATCCATGGTAATCTTGTCCCATTTCCACTCAGGCACCATTACCAGTTGAAGTAATCCTGAAGGCACTTGATGTTCAGCTTTTACTTGTTTACAGATCAAACACTTGGTTACAAATTCAGAAATGTCCCTTTTCATACCTGGCCACCAATACAACTTCTTTAAATCATTATACATTTTTGTGCTACCAGGGTGAACTAATAAACAGCCACTATGCGCCTCATGTAATATTTTCTGAATCAATTCATCATTTTTCGGTACACATATCCTGTCTCGAAACATCAAACAGTCATCTGGTCCAACTCAAAAATCTGAGTCGTAACCTGATTCGCATTGAGTTCTCTTGGTTAGCAACTCACTATCGTTCTTTTGAGCATCACAAATCAATTGGAGAAATAACGGTTTAACCCTCATCTCTGCTAAGATTGACCCATCATCAGACAATGCTAACCCCGTATTCATGGCTCTCAAAGTAAAAAGAAATTTCCTGCTCAAGGCGTCAGCAACCACATTTGCTTTTCCCAGATGATAATCAATCACTAGATCATAATCCTTTAATAATTCAAGCTATCTCCTCTGTCGCAGATTCAAATCCTTTTGATTCATCAAATACTTTAAACTTTTCTGATTAGTAAAAATTTGGCATTTTTCACCATACAAATAATGTCGCCAAATCTTCAAGGCAAAGACAATAGCGACCAATTCCAAATCATGTGTAGGATAGTTCTTCTCATGCGGTTTTAACTATCTCGAAGCATAAGCTACCACTTTACCCTCTTGCATCAACACACATCCAAGGCCTGTCAATGATGCATCACTATAAATTACGAACTCCTTTCCTGGCTCGAGCTGTACTAAAATTGGTGCTTCAATCAATCGTGCTTTCAACTTTTCAAAACTCTGCTGACATTTATCAGTCCATTCAAAATTAACATTCTTTTGCAACAACTTAGTCATAGGAGAGGCAATCATCGAAAATCCCTCAACAAAACGTCTATAATACCCGGCTAAGCCTAAAAAGCTTCTAACCTCGGATACATTCTTGGGCAGTTTCCAATCAACGATCGTAGAAATCTTGCTTGGATCCACTCGAATACTATCACCTGAGACTATATGTCCCAAAAATCCGACTTCACGAAGCTAGAACTCACTTTGACTGAACTTAGCAAACAGTTTCTTTTCTCTCAAGATCTGCAATATGGTTCTCAAGTGTTCGGCATGTTCAGACTCATCCCGAGAATAAATTAGAATGTCATCTATAAACACTACTACAAACTTATCCAAATATGGCTGAAAGATCCGATTTATTAAGTCCATAAATATAGTTGGAGCATTTGTTAAGCCGAAAGGCATCACAAGAAACTCATAATGTCCATACCTTGTCCTAAAGGCGGTTTTCGGCACATCCGACTCCTTAACTCTCAACTGGTAGTAACCAGACCTCAAATCAATCTTTGAAAACACTGTGGCCCCCTTTAACTGATCGAATAAATCATCAATCCTCGGCAATGGGTACTTGTTCTTTATAGTCACCTTATTAAGCTAACGGTAATCAATGCAAAGTCTCATTGAACCATCATTCTTCTTTACGAACAATACAGGAGCACCCCAGGGAGAGAAACTCGGTCTCACAAATCCCTTGTCTGTTAACTCCTGCAACTGAGCCTTCAATTCTTTTAATTCAGTCGGAGCCATTCTATATGGAGCAATCGAGATCGGTGCAGTACCCGGCAACAAATCAATGGCAAACTCTATCTCTCTGTTCGGAGGCAACCCAGGCAATTCCTCTGGAAATACATCTGGAAACTCACAGACTATCGGTACTGATTCAAACTTCAGTTGAGGCAACTCAGTATTCATTACATAAGCTAGATAAGCTTCACACCCTTTCCTCATGTATTTCTGTGCAGACATGTGCGAAATCACCATAGGCAATTTATTTGATTCATCTGTTTCAACCCACAAAATTTCTCCATTTTCACATTTCAACTCTAGTATTTTTTGTTTACAATCTACCTTGGCATCATACAATGTCAACCAGTCCATTCCCAAGATAATGTCAAACTCATCAAATGGTAACAACATCAAATTAGCCGGAAAACAGTGACCTTGAATCATTAATGGGCAATTCTTGCAAACCTTGTCAACTAGCACATATTGGCCTAAGGGGTTCGACACTTTAATCGTAAACTCAGTAAACTCAACAGGCAACTTTTTATTAGATACTAAATTCATGCAAATATAGGAATGAGTGGACCCGGGATCAATCAATGCAATAACAATAGTATCATAAAGAGAAAATGTACCAGTAATGACATAGGGAGATGATGCATCTTCTCAGGCACGTATAGCATAAGCTCTAGCAGGTGCTCTAGCTTCTGATCTTGCCGTTGAATCTTTCATCGCAATTTTACTACTAGTCCCACCTCCAGTATTTCTCGGTGGTCTACCTCAGCTAGCGGTGGTATTCTGCCTAGCACTCTGAAATCTTTCTTCTTTAACTTTCTCCGGACAATCTCTAATAAAATGCTCGCGAGAACCGCACCTGAAACAAGCTCGCTCGGTTCCCCAACACTTACCATAATGTTGCCTGCCACACTGCTGACACTCTGGCTTTCTGGGTCGTATATTACCCACACTTGCCACCGAAGTAGCTTGAGCTTTAGACCCCGAATATGCTCTACCACGATCTCTATGTGAATCCCCAGTTGAAATTGTCATTCGAGGGTTTGTCTCTTTGGACCTCTTTGATTGAGATTGAAATGGCTTGCTTATCGGCCTTTTTCTGGCATCTCGAGCCTCAATAGCAGCTTTTCTTCTTTCTTTGTTCAATTCTTCGGCTTTAAGAGCTCGATCAACCAATACTACAAATTCTTTCAATCCAAAATTCCTACAAGCACTTTAATGTCCTCATTGAGCCCATCTTTGAACCTTCTGCACATAATGGCCTCGGTGGACACACATTCCTGGGCATACTTGCTGAGTCTCATAAATTCGCTTTCATACTCTGCCACAGACATCTTGCCCTGTTTCAATTCAAGGAACTCCTTCCCTTTTTGATCAATAAATTGCTGACTTATATATTTCTTTCTAAATTCTTCCTGGAAGAAATCCCAAGTAACTCTTTCTTTTGGCACCACTGCTACCAAAGTCTTCCACCAGTGGTAGGCCAAATCTCTCAAAAGTGATACAGCACACTTTAAGCACTCCTCGATGTACATGAGAGCTCATCAAATACACGGGTAGAATTTTCAAGCCAGAATTCCACTTCCTCAGGATCATCATCTACCTTTGCTCTAAACTCTTCGGCCCCTTGTTTTCGAATCTTGTCAACCGGAGGCTTGTTCATTCTTACCAAATCTATGCCTTGAGCAGCTACAGGAATCGCCTGAGGTATAGGAGGGGGTGGAGGAGGTTGAGTATTTGGATTTGCTCGAATAAATTCAGTATACCAATTGTTCATCATTTGGAGAAAGGCATCCCGAGCCTCATCTCCCTGTGTCAATGTCTCAGGTCTACTATCCACAGGCGCGGTCCCTTGTGCGGGAGCCGGCGCATTACTAGCAGCATCATCAGTCGCAGTTCCTTCAGGATCCATTACTATATTAAAACAAAACACAGTTTAGAATAATCAGGAGTCACCACACTATCACAATATTTTTATGGCATGTATAACTAGACTTTTACACACACTTTATTAGTCCGAGAACCGACTAAACCGTAGCTCTGATACCACTAAATGTAACACCCCTTACCCGTATCCATCGCCAGAACAGGGTACGAGGTATTAACAAATTATAGTATATACTATTAAACAAAACCCGACAAAAATATGGCGTGCAATTTGATCATTATAACATATGCCATTAACAATACAAACCAACTTCAAAGGCTTCGAACAAAATGATTAGTTTGATACTATAAGTAATAATTTGAACCTAGACAATTATGACACGTAACAAAATAACTAAGTCTGCTATACATGCCATATTTCAAAATGTTGAGTTCAGATACCAAGAGTATTGATAGTGCGGGCGGATCTTCTACGATCTCTGACTCCTGTGCTAGCTGGACGACACTATAAGACAAAGGAGAGAAAAGAAAGTAAGCTTATAGCTTAGTAAGTAAGTATATAAATAAAAAATAAGAAATCTAATATGTTTACAACATAACTCAATTATCTCATATTTTTAATTTTATTGTTTACTCCAATTTGATCAAGTTGTCCTTCCTGCGTCATGATCACTAAATAAATCATAACTCGAGTTACGAAACTCGAAATTCAAATTCGTAAAATTTCCCTGAATCTAGACTCATAAAAATTCTTACTAATTTGTTTCTAGAATTTTTGGTTCAGCCAATTAGTATAGTTTATTAGTTAAAATTTCCCCTATTAGACAGTTCAACTGATCTGTGATCTGTTCATTACGAATTTAATTTCTTTCCGTACACAATTCAAATAACCATGAAACCTATTTCATTTAAAACTAGACTCAATAAGGAATTTAGGCATATAAACTATATTTCTCAATTTGTTTTGTAAGATTTTTAATGATTTTTCAAAGTTGAAATAGGGGATTACATAGTCATCCTCAGCAAGTCTCACACAATTGTAAATATCTCAAAATATAGAATTCCTTTGCTTGTTCTGTTTCTTTTATATGAGAATAGACTCATTAAGCTTTAATTTCACACCTCATTAAACCTTTAATTAAATTCCTTCTATTTTTGGTGAATTTTCAAAATCACGTCACTGCTACTATCTAAAACAGTTTTAATGCTAATTTCATTCTTTCACACATTCTTTATACTAACCTCATTTTAACTTACATATATATATATATACTACAAATCATTTTCATCACATTTCATACATCACAAGTGTAGGTCTATAACTACAATGTCACCACAAAACCATCCCGTTGAACAATTCGGAATAATCTTCGATACTTGATAGTTTCAGCACACAGCCCCACCATCATATCTCATTTAATTCGGCTCTCTTGTACACATGGTGAACACTTAGTACCACTCATGCGACCTAGCCGATTTATCTCGTAGCTCTCTTGTCTACATGGTGTCCTTCACTTGGAATAACTCATGCGACCTAGCTACATTTATCTCTCACGTAGCTCTCTTGTCTACATGGGATACATCCCGTATCACACATGTGACCTAGCTACATTTATCTCTCACGTAGCTCTCTTGTCAACATGGGATACATCCCGTATCACACATGTGACCTAGCTACTATATAGTATCTCGTAGCCTTCTTGTACACATGATGTGCACTCGGCACCATACATGTGACCTAGCTACGCTCCCTCTATTTTATTCGATTTTTCCAAATGTTCAACCGGGATCTCTCTCTATATTATTTATTTCCATTCTTTCAATAGTCGATTTGTACTTCAACATCAGCTAATATATATAATAGGCTGAAATATAAAAATGTAAATGAAATTAATGTATTATTTACATACAAACTTGCCTCGGTGCAAAATATGGGAATTTTGCAATTTAGTCCAAAACTTTCTCCTTTCCCCGTTCGAGGTCGATTCCACGCCTTTCTTGATCTATAACAACATATTTAGCTCATTTAACACTCAAACTATTTATTTTAATCCAAAAATCACATTATACAAAAATTACATTTTTACCCCCTAACTTTTATAAAATTACGATTTTGCCCCAAGGCTCAGAAATTTAATTTCAGCCCTTATTCTTATGTTTAATGACCTACTGATCATTTTTATGTTCTATGGCAACATCAAATTCTCACTCTAACACATAGTTATGAACAAAGGTATTTTTATCGATTATGCCGTTTTGCTCGTTTTTGTTAAAAATCGCTTAGAAAAGATCGTTCCCCTAACTTCAAACATTCATATTCTACCATCAAACAACAAAATACATGCCTATCATTCATGGGTAAATTTTTAAACATAAACCCTAATTCAAACTAATGGTAGAAATAAGTAAACCGAGCTACGAGGATTTCAAAAATGTGAAGAACATTAAAAACGGTGCTTGAATTCACTTACTATGAAGCTTGAAAGTTGAAGAAACCCTAGCTATGGAGGAGAGCAATTTTCGGCAGTAACTAATGAAGATGATAACCAATTTTGTGTTATTTTTCCCATTTTATTTCATTTAATATACAAATGACCAAAATGCCCTTACTACTAAACTTTCAAAAAAATTCCCTCCATGTCCAATTTTTGTCCATAACTTAAGAATGGGTCAAATTGCTATTTAAGACCTCCTAATTAATATCCCAAAGCAATTTCATACTAAAAACTTCTAAAACACGATTTTTACAATTTATTCGATTTAGTCCCTATTCTCAACTTAAGCGTAAAATGCACATAATTTCATCACGACATTTTCATGAAATCATGAAACCATATCATAAACCCAAAAATAATTATAAAACCACTATTTCTATCTCAAATTTGTGGTCACGAAACCACTATTCCGATTAGGCCCTAATTCGGGTTGTCACACACGGCCTAAGCACACTGAGACATGCCCGTATGGAATTAAATTCTAATTCACACCTACAGGGGTTTCCACATGGCCAGACACATGCCCGTGTCAATGTATTGTGTCCCTCACACGGCCACGACATGACTGTGCCTTAACCCGTGTGCAAAAACCTGAGTATTCTCTTTCTGACGTTAGCATTCCTAAATTTTCACACGGCTAAGGCACAAGCCCGTGTACTAGGCCGTGTCCTCCACATGGCTGAGACGCATGGCCGTGATTCTGCCTATGTTAATTATCATGCAAACTAACTTAAAATTTTTACATGCAGGGGTCACACGACTGGACATACACCCATAGGGCTGACCTTGTGTCACACACGGCCTAGACACACGCCTATGTGTCAACCCGTGTAGGCAATATAAGGCTATTTACCAAACCTCATTGCCACCATTGCATACCTATTTTCACGCAAATACCAGCCAATACCAAAACAAGCATAATTTCCAAAATCAAATCAGCCACAATAGACATTCATTCAACCATGTAGTTGTAACTTTTATAAACTCAAACATGGCTTAATACTAAGTGTGGGATCTATCCCAAGCCAACACATTTGGCCAAATCTCCAAGACTCAAAATAATAAGTTCTAATCCTATACATGCCATATTCAAAAATATAAAACCAACTATACCAAATGTTTTGGCTGATAGTGTATCGATATCTCTAACTTCCGGTGATCCTTGAGCTAGTTAGGCGGCACTGAAAGAAATGGAAAGGAAAGGGAGTAAGCATAAAGCTTAGTAAGTTGCATATAAATAAATATACAAGAATAAGTCTACAATTTACCAACAACTTATGATACCAAAATAGGTATAAGCATAACTTACTCTTTACTTCATACAAATCATATAGCATATACAATCAGTTCACATCTTATACATATGTATCACTTAGGTACCTGTAATACTCACAATATGGTTATACCTTTCCCATTAACTTAAATTTATAACTCTCACCGTTGAACCATTCAAAGCACTACCGGATATTCCATAGGCCTCAATCAGTGATAAAGTGCCGATGCCATGTCCCAAACATGGTCTTACATTGGCTATCATCTTCGAGGCTGATGCCATGTCCCAGACATGGTCTTACATTATCTCTCACATAACTGTGCCAATTCCATGTCCCAGACATGGTCTTACACTAGCACATCTTGTAGTCGATGCATTTCCCAGACATGTCTTATATTGGCTTACGTCTTGAGGTTGATGCATGTCCGAGACATGTCTTACTCTACACTTGTCTCAATGCCCATGCCATGTCCCAGACATGGTCTTACACTAGCTCTCATAATGTGGTCGATGCATGTCCCAGACATGTCTTACACTAGCTCACACGAATGATCCAAGTGATACGACATGAATATCTGGTTTACTTCCTAAGGTCCCAACGGGAATTCTAATATCTCAATGATCATTACACACTCTCAATCTTGAAATCAAGCAATTCATGCCATATCTATTCATGACAATTTAAATACGGATAGTAGCAATGTAGTTATACTATTTACATACAACTTACCTAAGATTTCAAAATGTAGAGACTATACAGTTTAGTCGATTTGCTTGGCTTTCCACCGGTCTTGGTTCGAATTTGAAAAATTCTTGATCTATATTAGATAAATACACTTGTTTAGTCACTAATTACAATTAGGCAATTGAAAATTCACATTTTCGGTAAAAGGACCATTTTGCCCCTAGACTTTGGCAAAATGACCATGTTACCCCTATGCCAAAAAATTGATTTTTATCGAATTTCTTTGCCTCTTAAGCTTATCTGAACTCTTTTTACTCTTATAGCAACCTAAAATTCCCACTATTTCACACACTTATCACTTATTTTGTAACTTTTGCAAAATAGTCTCTTTAGATGTTTTCATGCTAACACCTTTCACAAAAGTTGTTTATAAGACAACCAAGAATCATTTTCTTCCATAAAAACTCAAAAAAAAAAAACACAAATTATTTCATGGAAAAACCCTAAACTCTTGATCATTTTGCAAGATAGCACCCTCATTTGAAAACTCATGCTTCAAGGGTCTCAAAAGTACAAAAATATTTTAGAAAAGCCATTAGGATCACTTACTTGTGAGTGCTTCAATTTGATGAAAATTTTTGAAGCTTAAAACCCCAAAAATGGCTGATATTTTCAACTAAGAAGAAATGGGAAACAGGGTGATATCATTTCCTTTTTCTATTTTCTATTTTAGTCAAAATTGGTCACCTAATCCCACCAAAAATTGAAATTTTTGACCACATTTGTCTCCTATGGCCGGCCACCCTATTTTTAGGGGTATAAGTTCCCTTTAAAGGCCCCCAATTTAGGTTCTCTAGGTATTTAACACCTTTAGCTATCAATTTAGGACTTTTACACTTTATGCGATTTAGTCCTTTATCACAATCGGGCTCATAAACGTCAAAATTAACTCAAGAAATTTTTCATGTACTAATATAAACATGCTATGACTCTAAAATAATAATAAAATAATTTCTCCAACTTTGAATTTATGATCCCGAGACCACTATTCTAACTAGGCCCTAAATCAGGCTGTTACATATTTACCGTTGGTTGAATTTACATATAAAAATAGTTTTCAATCAAGCATAGGCTGAACTCTATTATAATGGACCGAGCTTAGTGAGAAAAAGGTTCACGGGGTTGATTTGGTTAGAGAGACAGAAGATAAAGTGAAAATAATTCGCGACAGTGTAAAAGCAACTTCAGATCGATGAAAATTGTATGTGGATTTGAAACGTAAAGACATTGAATTTTAAATCGGTGACAGAGTATTTTTAAAAGTATCTCCACGAAAGAAAATTCTTTATTTTGGTCGCAAAGGAAAATTGAGTCCGCGATGAAGGCACAATGTGTTTCATGTGTCGATGCTACGCCGATATAGATCATATCCGTCACATGTAATTTCACTATAGAGATTGAAATTCAACCTGATATGACGTATAACGAAGAATCGATTAGAATTTTGGCTCGAGAGATTAAAGAGTTGAGAAATAAGAGCATAGCTTAAGTGAAGGTTCTATGGAAATGCCACGGTGTCGAAGAAGCTACATGAGAAATTGAGGAAGCTATGACAAAACAGTACCATAACTTATTTTCTGGTAAAATTTTCAAGGACGAAAATTCCTAAAGGGGAGAGTTGTAACAACCTATTTTTAGTCAAATTAGAACAGTGGTTTTGGGACCACAAATCTGAAGTCAAAATATTTAGTTTATTATCATTTTAATGTCTTCAAAATGATAATATGATTGTGTGAAAATTTTGTTAAGAAAGTTTATCGTTTGAATGCTTAATTTGATAAAAAGGACTAGATTGCGTAAAGTGCAAAAGTGGTGATCTAATAGCTAAATGTGTCTAATAGCTATAGAACCTTAAAGTGGAGGTCCCTATATGGTAATTAGACCATTAGTGTGTTAGTGGACATTTATGAGATTGGTATTGTTGAAATTTGATTAAAATTAAAAGGTTAATTAAGTAAATTAGTAAATTAATGTTAAAATAAATAAAATAAAACAAATTTTTATCTCTTATCATCTTCTCCAATCGATTATTCAAGGGAAAGAAAACTATTTTTTGTTCATCTAGAGTTCAGTCACTTTGGGGCTTGATTGTTAAGTAATTTTTGTCTTCTTTTTAATGATTTCTATGTTTTTGACATTGTTGCAGCTTAATCTAGCTAGCCAGGGACTAATTTACAAAAATATTAAAGGTTTAGGGTTTTTCCATTGATGAATGTATGTGTGTTTTGAGGTTTGATGATAGAAAATAAATGGTTGTTGTTAGATAAACAACATTTGTTAAGAGATTTTTGATAAAAATATCAATTAGGGATTTATTTGTGAAATGTGTATGTAACACCCCTTATCCGTACTCAACGTCGAAATAGGGTAAGAGGCATTACTATGAATGCAATCAAACGCCCAAAAACCTGTAACAGCCCGTTTTAGACCATAGTCGAAATAGTGATTTCGAGACCACAAATCCGAATCAAAAAATATTTTAATATTATTTTCCATGTTTAAAGTATGTGTTTAAGTATGTGTGAAAGTTTCGTGTGTTAATTTTAGCAATTGTGTGTTTAATTTGATAAAAGAACCTAATCGCGTAAAATGTAAAAGGTGCATGCTATATGTTTAGGGTGCCTAATTGTTATGGCTTATTAAAGTAAAGGTCCTTATGATGATGTTTGACCATGGAGTGTATTAAATGACATAGATGGACATTAGTTAATGGAATTTTAAATGATAATAATAAGGTTATTTTGGTAAATCATGTATTAATGTTAATATAATTAAAATAAAACCAAAATGTTGCCATTAGTTCATCTTTTTTAACCGAAATTAAGAAGATAAATAGGGTTTGGAAAGTTTGGTTTATTTGGCAATGGTTGAAGCTTAATTAAGGTATGGTTTTAATTCGATTTTTTATAATTGCTACGTTTTTGTGATCGTTACTCTGTATACTATCATGCACATGTATGAATTTGGAAATTGTTGATGGTTTTGAGTTGAGCTATTATTGATAATGTGAGTTTTATGAAGTTTGATGATAGTAAAAGGAAGATATGTGTTAGATTACTATGTTTTGTATTGGGACTTTTAATGAATTTGAATATTTTGGACTAAATTATGAAAAGGAGAAATTGAGGGACTAAAATGTGAAATAAATAATAAATATGGACTGATAGGGACCATAGGAAAATTTGGCTAAGGCATGATTTTGATGAATTTTATATATTTGGTGTTTTGTGTAATAAGGACTAAAATGTCAAAATGTGTAATTTTAGGGGCTAAAGTGAAAAAATGCCTAAAGATGTGTTTGTGTATTAAATTGAATGTGTTGGTGATTAAAATGGTTAATTTTGAATACATATAGATCAAGAAAAGAGGAATTCGAATTTAGATTGAGGCAAATCTAAGATTATCGAGTAAACGATTTGAATCGTCAATTTTAAGTACGAGGTAAGTTCGTACGTGATAAATGATGTTATAGTTATGTTTTAGTGCTATGATAATGCATAAATTGTATAGATATTTGATTATAGTTTGAGCATGATGATAATCGACTTTTATAGACACTAAGTGTTCGATTCAAAATAGTGTTGGCTACAAATGGCACTAAGAGTGCGAGTTGGAATAGCTTCAGCTATATAAGGCACTAAGTGTGTGATACCAAGATAGCTTTGGTTTATTGAAATGGCACTAAGTGTGCGAAATTGTTACAGCTTCAGCAAATCACTAATGCACTAAGTGTGCAAAATCTGAAAGCATGGATAGATTTCTGAATGAATTAATGTGTTTCAACGAGAGGTAAGGATGAAATGAATAAATATAGGAAAGTTCAGGTATGTTCGATACCTATGTGGTAGATGATATTGTGCAAATGAAGCTTGATGAATTTTTATGAACATATTAAATGAGATAGAATAGAATTGATGGATGAATTGTGAATTACTAAGTGTTTATTAGTTGATGTTTCGTATAATATAAACTGTTGATTATTTATGGTGCAAACTTACTAAGCTTTAAAGCTTACTATATGAAATATTCTCTGTTTTACAGTGTTATAAAGCTAGCTCGGATCTGGGGATCGTCAGCGACATCAATCACACTATCGAACATCTATTTTGGTACCATTTTAAGAGTTGTATATATGGTATATGGAATGTATAGGCTAGTGTCACTTTGGTATGTTTTGTGTTGTGTTTAACCATGAAACTTGGCTTGTACATATAGGTATGTATGGCCTCTTAAGTTGGCCTAAACTGTGTGCTTGATAAGTAAGATATGTGATGTTTATAATGTTTATGTGATGGTTTATTATGGGATATTAAAGTAATGAGTTTGTGCATTTGGAACTTTCGTAAATTGTAATGATGTTGGCATATTGAATTGGTTGAGGATATATAGTTTGATATGTGATTGAATTGGCATGTTTTTGGTTGACTACAAATTGATGCAAATAATGCTAAAATGTTGTGGTTTTGGAATGCTTGAGATAAGTGGGAAATATGGCTTAAACCAAGCCTAATTTCACCCCACACGGTTGAGCACACGGGTGTGTGTCTCGACCATGTATCTGTTATAATTTAGCTATTCAAGTCAGTCTCGAGCACGGCCTAGACACACGGGCGTGTCTGGTGGTCGTGTGAGGAACACAGCCTTGATACATGGGCGTGTGTGGCTATTTCGATGGGTACACGGGCTAGACACACGGGCATGTGGTCGAACGTCTGACCCAAGTCAGTTTCGACCACGGCCAAGGCACACAGGTGTGTTTTATGGCCATGTGGACAAGTTAGTATGTATGCCCTGTTTTGCCACGGCCTGTTCACACAGGCGTGTGAGCTTTATAACTTAGAAAAATGTTTAAGTTTTGCAAAATTTTGTATGAGCTCGGTTTAGTCCCGACACCTTTCTAAAGCATGATTAAGTCTCGTTGACCTTTGTAAGGGACTCTTTAATGATGTGTGACTTTGATGTTATGATGTTTGAGAAATGAATCCGAGATGTTTAGATATGTCCGGTAACGCCTTTAACCCTAGTCCAGCGACGGATATGGGTTAGAGGTGTTACATTTTATTGGTATCAGAGCTACTATTTAGTCGATTCTAGTACTAACGTAGCGTGTGATAGTCTAGCTATAATGCCATATATATGAATTGCGATAGTGTAATGATTCCTGACAGTTAAAATGTGTTTTTCATATAGCTAATGGATCTCAGACGAGCGATAGCTGATGATGTTGAGAGCAATGCGGCCGCTCCCACTCAAAAAGCAGCATCGGCTGAATCTAGGCCGATATCTAGTAGTCAGGGAGGAGAGGCTAAGCAAGCCTTCTTCTAAATGATGACTGAGTGGTTCACAAAATTCATACGAATGAATCTGGCTACTCAACAACCTCCACCCCCACCTGTTCCTCAACAAGTCCCGATTGTGCCACCAGTAATAGATCGGATTCGACTGAGTAAGCCACCTGTTGATAAGATTCGTAAAGAAGAGGCTAAAGAGTTTTAGGCTACGGTTGATGATGATGTCGAGAGGGCTGATTTTTGGCTTGAGAACATTATTCAAGTATTCGATGAGTTGTCCTATACTCCACATGAATGTATTAAATGTGTAGTATCTTTGCTTAGATATAATACATATCACTGGTGGAAAATGTTGACATTGGTGGTTCCTAGAGAATGAGTTACCTGGGAATTCTTTCAGACCAAGTTCTGAAAGAAGTATATAAGCTAGAGATTTCTCGATCAGAAAAGTAAAGAGTTTCTGGAATTGAAACAAGGTTAGATGTCCGTTACTGAGTATGAAAGAGAATTTGTACGGTTAAGCAAATATGCTCGGTAATATGTGTTTACTGAAGAGATCATGTGTAAAAGATTTGTTGATGGATTAAATGAATATATAAAGTTGTTAGTCGGGATACTTGAGCTTAAAGAATTTGTAGTACTGGTTGAGAGGGCTTGTAAAGCCGAGGACCCCAGCAAAGGAAAAAAAAAACTTGATGTAGAGGTGAGAGATTCAAGGAAGAGATCGATTAATAAATCTTATCATTCCTTGTCAAAGAAATCAAGAGAATACTTTAATCGATTGACAGCTTCAACGGGATATCAGAATAGAGATCGTGGGAAGCAATACACTAATCCTAAAGCTCAAGCCACATCGGTATCGAGCGTTGGTAACAAAAAGATGTTAAGCCTGAGTGTCAACAATGTGGAAGATGACATTTTGGAGATTACTGGGGAAATAGTAATAACCGAGATTGTTACAGTTGTGGTTCACGAGATCACTTTATAAAGGATTACCCAGAGCAAGCTGAAAAAGATAATGCTCAGAACATGAGGTCGAGTAACACGGCAGCTAGAGGTGGACCACCGAGAAACATAGGAAATGCAAGTGGTGGTAGAGGTGTGACGCGAGACACTACAGCTAGATCTGATGCTAGAGCACCTACACGAGCCTACGCTATTCGAGCACATGAAAAAGCGTCATCTCCGGATGTTATTACCGGTACTTTTACTCTCTATGATACTAAAGTTATTGCATTGATAGATCCAGGGTCTACTTATTTGTATATATGCATGGATTTAGTATCCAGTAAGACTTTGCCTGTAGAGTCTACAAAATTTGTAATTAGAGTAATGAACCCCTTATTGGTTGACAAAGTGTGCAAGAATTGTCCATTGATGATTCGGGGAAATTATTTTTCGGCCGATTTGATGTTGTTACCATTTGACGAGCTTGACATAATCCTGGGTATGGATTGGTTAACGTTGTATGATGCTATTGTAAATTGCAAACGAAAGATGATTGATTTTAGATGTCAAAGTAATGAGATTGTTCGAATTGAATCAGATGTTTTGAATGGATTGCCAGCTGTGATTTCAACGATGTTAGCTCAGAAATATGTGAGAAAAGTTTGCGAAGCTTATTTAGCTTATGCGCTCGACACAAAAATGACTGAAAAGAAGATTGAATCGTGCCAGTTGTTTGTGAATATCCAGATGTATTTACTGATGAGTTACCGGGTTTACCACCAACCAGAGAAGTTGAATTTGGTATTGAGTTAGTGTCTAGAATAACTTCGATATTGATAGCTCCATATAGAATGACACCCACTGAATTAAAAGAGTTGAAAGTTCAGTTACAAGAATTGACAGATAGAGGCTTCGCACGACCAAGTTTTTCTCCTTGGGGTGCACCGGTTTTATTTGTGAAAAAGAAAGACAGAAATATGAGAATGTGCATCAATTATCGATAGCTCAATAAAGTGACGATCAAGAACAAATATCCTTTACTGCGGATAGATGATTTGTTTGATCAGTTGAAAGGAGCTACTGTGTTTTCAAAGATAGACTTGAGATCAGGTTATTACCAGTTGCGAGTAAAAGATGCAGACATTCGAAAAACTGCATTCAGAATGAGGTACGGACACTATGAGTTTCTAATTATGCCTTTCAGATTAACGAATGCACATGTTGTTTTTATGGACTTGATGAACAGAATTTTCAGACCGTATTTAGATCGATTTGTTGTTGTATTCATCAATGACATTTTGATTTATTCGCACGATGAAACCGAACATGCCGAGCATTTAAGAATAGTGCTACAAACTGGGAGATAAGTAGCTATATGCGAAGTTTAGCAAATTTGAATTCTGGTTACGAGAAGTCAGTTTTCTGGGACATGTTGTGTTAGCATCTGGTATCGAGTTAATCCGAGCAAGATTTTAGCTATTTTGGATTGAAAGCCTCCGAGAAATGTTTCTGAAGTTCCCCATTTTCTTGGACTTCCTGGATATTGTCAAAGGTTCATAAAAGGCTTTTCGATGATTGTGAATCCATTAACGAAATTACTTCAGAAAGATGTAAAGTTTGAATGGTCTAAAAAGTGCCAGAAAAGTTTTGGTCAGTTGAAAGTTTTATTGACTGAAGCTCCGATGTTAGTACAGCCAGAATCAGGGAAAGAATTTGTGATCTACAGTAATGCTTCGTTGAATGGTTTAAGTTGCGCTTTGATGCAAGAAGGAAAAGTTATAGCCTATGCTTCGAGATAGTTAAAGCCGCATGAAAAGAACTATCCAACGCACGACCTTGAGTTAGCTAGGATTGTATTTTCTTTGAAAATTTGGTGCCACTATCTGTTTGGTGAGAAATATCATCTATATTCTGATCATAAGAGTTTAAAATATCTGATGACTCAGAAAGATTTCAATCTATAAGAGAGAAGATGGCTAGAACTACTAAAAGACTACAAGCTTGTCATTGATTATCATCCGGGAAAGGCTAATGTTGTTGCTGATGCTTTAAGTCAAAAATCATTGTTTTCTTTACGTGTGATGAATGATCATTTGGTTGTGTTTGATGATGGTTCGACTTTAGATAAATTAAAAGCAAGACCGTCATTCATTCAATAGATTATCGAAGCTTAGAAGGTTGATAATGAGATTTTAGCAAAACAAGCTCAGTGCAGTTTAAATTCTAATTCAGAATTCAGAGTTGATAAAGATAATTATCTGAGATTTTGAGATTGAATTTGTTTTCTGAGAAATCTAGATTCAGATGATTTTGAATGAAGTTCACAATAGTCGTTTATCTATTCATCCGGGAAGTACTAAAATGTATAATTATCTGAAACAATTTTATTGGTAGCATGGTATGAAACGAGATATCTCAGAATTTGTTTCGAAATGTTTGTTATGTCAGTAAGTTAAAGCTAAACATCAGGTGTCATCTGGTTTGTTACAACTGATTATAATTCTAGACTGGAAATGGGATAGAATCACAATGGATTTTGTATCGGGTTTACCTCTGACACCAAGCAAGAAAGATGCAATCTGGGTTGTTGTTGATAGATTGACTAAATCGGCTCATTTCATTCCGGTTCGTACAGATTATTCACTTGATAAGCTTGCTGAGTTGTATATTTCTCAGATTGTAAGATTGTATGGAGTGCCTATTTCTATTGGCTTGGATAGAGATCCAAAGTTCACATCACGCTTTTGGAAGAGACTACAAGAGGCATTAGGTATGAAACTACACTTTAGCATTGCTTTTCACCCACAGATGGATAGTCAATTCGAACGGATTATTCAGATACTTGATGATATGTTGAGATATTGTATTCTTGAGTTTAAAGATATGTGGGAATGATACTTGCCATTGATTAAATTTGCATAAAATAATAGCTTTCAATCGAGTATCAAAATGGCTCCTTACGAGGCTTTATACGGTCAGAAATGTAGAACACCGTTGTACTGGATAGAGATTAGTGAGAATAAGATTCGCGGGGTTGATTTGATCAGAGAAATAGAAGAAAAAGTGAAAGTAATACGAGATAGTCTGAAAGTAGCTGCGGATTTTCAGAAATAGTATGCAGATTTAAAAAGAAAAGATATTGAGTTCTAGATCGGTGACAAATTATTTTTGAAAGTCTCACCGTGGAAGAAAGTATTCTGATTTGGAAGAAAAGGCAAGTTGAGTCCGAGGTTCATCGGGCCGTATGAGATTATCGAGCCAATTGGACCAGTAGCTTACCGGCTAGTATTGCCATCTGAGTTAGAAAAGATACATAATGTATTTCATGTATCAATGCTACAAAGATACAGATCAGATCCTTCTCATGTCATTTCCCCTACTAAGGTTGAAATTCATTCTAATATGTCTTATGATGAAGAACCGATACAGATTTTAGCTCGTGAGATCAAAGAGTTGAGAAATAAGAAAATTGCATTAGTTAAAGTATTTTGGCATCGGCACGGTGTTGAAGAAGCCACATGGGAACCGGAGGATACTATAAGAAAACAATATCCAAACTTATTCACTAGTAAGATTTTCGGGGATGAAAATCCCTAAGAGGGAGAGTTGTAACAACTCAGTTTAGACCCTAGTCGAAACAGTGATTTCGGGACCACAAATCCGAATCAAAAAATATTTTCATATTATTTTTCGTGTTTACAGTATGTGTTTAAGTATGTGTGAAAGTTTTGTGTGTTAATTTTATCAATTGTGTGTTTAATTTGATAAAAGGACCTAATCGCGTAAAATGTAAAAGTTGCATGCTATATGTTAAGGGTGCCTAATTGTTGTGGCTTATTAAAGTAAATGTCCTTATGTTGATATTTGACCATGGAGTGTATTAAATGACATAGATGGACATTAGTTAATGGAATTTTAAATGATAATAATAAGGTTATTTTGGTAAATCATGTATTAATGTTAATATAATTAAAATAAAACCAAAATGTGGCCATTAGTTCATCTTGTTAACTGAAATTAAGAACAGAAATAGCATTTTGAAAGCTTGGTTTATTTGGCCATGGTTCAAGCTTAATTAAGGTATGGTTTTGACTCGGTTTTTGATAATTTCTATGTTTTTTATGATCATTGCTCTGTATACTATCATGCCCATGTATGAATTTTGGAAATTTTTGATGGTTTTGAGTTGAGCTATTATTGATAATGTGAGTGATAAACCGTAATTTATACATATTTCTATCCCATGCCTAGCACATTTTATGGATGATTTTTCCTTCAAATTGGTGAATACGATGCTCCTAATGCCTTAATTTCATGTTTTATACTTAGGTGAGCATAGGAGAGTGAAAGGAACGAGAAATGGGCCAACGTACGAAATCAACACGGCCTAAACTTCCTCACACGGGCAGACCACATGGCCGTGTCCCTTTGGCAAGGTCAAAGTACGAGTTACAGGGGTAGATCACACGCTCGTGCCCATTTAACAGTCTTGACCACGGCCTTAAGCAATCGCACACGGGCGTGTCCCTGCTGAGCCCAAATTTAGTCCAATTCAAAAAAGGCCAATTTTGAGGGCTCTTAGGCATTCCAAAGCCTATTTAAACACATGAGGAGACACTTAGACGGAGGAGGCATAGGAGGAAGGAAGGAATTGCTCAAGGAAAGCCGATCGATCCATCTCAGAAGCCGGATTCACCATCAAGACTGAAGATCTCCCTTCAAATTCCCTCAGGAGTTTTGGGTTTTCTTATATTTTATTATTTTTATTCTTTTGAGATGTTTTCTTTCATTTGTATGAACTAAAACCCCTAAATATCTAAGGGGGATGAAACCTAAGACAGATATTGTTATTATTATTTGAATTGTATGATAAATATTTGAGTTGTTCTTAATTATGTGTTCTTAATTCTTGTTTTGATATTCTAGGATATTGATTCAAGTTAAGCTCTTATTTAGAGGAGGAATAGACCCTGTCTAAGAGAAAATTTGTCATAATTAAGCGAAGTTGATTGCGCGCCTAGAGATAGGGTAACAAGATTTTGCTGGATTAGGGTGAAACCTAATAAGGGGATCCATAGATCGAGTTAATGCAACCCTAGGGAGTTAATTAGAAAGAGATTTCAATTATTCAATCTAGGATTAGACGTCGTTAGTCTCAAGAGAGATAATAATATAACTTAGGGATCTCTACGGAACAAGTTGAATGAATAAATCGTCTAATTCAGAGTCAAATAACAAGTGAAGTCTAGATGGATTTTTCCTTAGGTATTGTCTCAATCAATTGAGTTTTCCAAAAAGTATTTTTCCCAAATTTCCTTTCTGTGATTTCTTAGTTTAGTTAATTAGTTAGATAAACAAAACCCTTTTATTTTTTTAGGCTAGATAATAAAAAGAAAGTTGATACTAGTACTTTTAGTTCCTTTGGGTTCGATAATCTGGTCTTGCTAAAGCTATACTATTGTTCAATAGGTACACTTGCCTTCATCGTGATAATAGTTAGTTTCAAGAACGATTCATTATAAATATTTAAAACCTGTCACGAATATCACGTATCAGTGAGTTTTATGAAGTTTGATGATAGTAAATGGAAGATATGTGTTAGATTACTATGTTTTGTATTGGGATTTTTGATGAATTTGAGTATTTTGGACTAAATTATGAAAATGAGAAATTGAGGGACTAAAATGTGAAATAAATAATAAATATGGGCTGATAGGGACCATAGGAAAATTCGGCTAAGGCATGGTTTTGGTAAATTTTATATATTTGGTGTTTTGTGTAATAAGGACTAAAATGTCAAAATGTGTAATTTTAGGGGTTAAAGTGCAAAAATGCCCAAAGATGTGTTTGTGTATTAAATTGAATGTGTTGGTGATTAATTTTGAATACATATAGATCAAGAAAAGAGGAATTCATATTTAGATCGAGGAAAATCAAAGATTATCGAGTAAAATCGTCAATTCTGAGTATGAGGTAAGTTCGTACGAGATAAATGATGTTATAGTTACGCTTTAATGCTATGATAATGCATAAATTGTATAGATATTTGATAATGGTTTGAGCATGATGATAAACGACTTTGATCGGCACTAAGTGTGTGGTTCAGAATAGCTTCGGCTACAAATGGCACTAACTGTGCAAGCTGGAATAGCTTCAACTATATGAGGCACTACGTATGCGATACCGAGATAGCTTCGGTTTATTGAAATGGCACTAAGTGTGTGAAATTGTTACAGATTCAGCAAATCACTAATGCACTAAGTGTGTGAAATTTGAAAGCATGGAAAGATTTCCAAATGAATTAATGTGCTTGAACGAGAGGTGAGAATGAAATGAATAAATACGAGAAAGCTCAAGCATGTTCAATACCTATGTGGTAGATGATATTGTGTGAATGAAGCTTGATGATTTTGTATGAACATATTAAATGAGATAGACTAGAATTGATGGATGAATTGTGAATTACTAAGTGTCTATTAGTTGATGTTTTGTATAATATAAACAATTGATTATTTATAGTACGAACTTACTAAGCTTTAAAGCTTACTGTGTGAAATGTTCTCTGTTTTACAGTGTTATAAAGCTAGCTCAGATCTGGGGATCGTCAGCAACGTCAATCAGACTATCACACATCTATTTTGGTACCATTTTGAGAGTTGTATATATGGTATATGGAATGTATAGGCTAGTGTCACTTTGGTATGTTTTGTGTTGTGTTGAGCCATGAAAATTGGTTTGTAAATATAGGTATGTATGGCCTCTTAAGTTGGCCTAAACTGTGTGCTTGATAAGTAAGATATGTGATGTTTATAATGTGTTTGTGATGGTTTAGTATGGGATATTGAAGTAATGAGTTTGTGCATTTGGAACTTTCGTAAATTGTGATGATGTTGGCATATTGAATTGGTTGAGGTTATATAGTTTGATATGTGATTGAATTGGCATGTTTTTGGTTGACTGTAAATTGATGCAAATAATGCTAAAATGTCGTGGTTTTGGAATGCTTGAGATAGGTAGGAAATGTGGCTTAAACCAATCCTAACTTCACCCTACATGGTTGAGCACAAAGGCGAGTGTCTCAACCATGTATCTGTTATAATTTAACTATCAAGTCAGTCTCGAGCACGGCCTAGACACACAGGCGTGTCTGGTGGCCATGTGTGGCACACAGCCTTGATACATGGGCGTTTGTGGCCATTTCGAAGGGTACACAGGCTAGACATACGGGCATGTGGTTGGCCGCATGACCGAAGTCAATTTCGACCACGGACAAGGCACACTGGCGTGTCTTATAGCCTTATAGGCATGTTAGTATGTATGCCCTGTTTTGCCACAGCCTAGACACAAGAGTGTGTCTAATGCCGTGTGAGGCACACGGCCTGTTCATACGGGCGTGTGATCTTTATAACTTAGAAAAATGTTTAAGTTTTGTTAAATTTTGTATAACGAGGTTTAGTCCCAACACCTTTCTGAAGCTTGATTAAGGTATCGTTGACCTTTGTAAGGGGCTCTATAATGATGTTTGAATTTGATGTTATGATGTTTGAGAAATGAATGCAAAATGTTTAAATTTTTCCTGTAACGCCTTTAACACTAGTCCGGAGATGGATATGGGTTAGGGGTGTTACAAAATCGGACCATAAAATTTCTTTCCAATTAAGGTCATTGAAACAAGTACTTAAAATCCCTTGCATGGGCCTACAAGGTCCAAAACATACATCGGGAAAGATGTGGGACTAAACTGGGAACTTCCAAAACTTTTACAACACTTAGAAAATATTCATGTTTTAAAGAGCCACACGCCCGTGTGAATAGGCCGTATGGTCACACACGCCGCGTGGCTTGGGACACGCCCGTGTCCTCAGCCTGTGTAACTCTTCTGACTATGACTTCATCAGCCAATTAAGGCTACTCGGCCAGGGCACACGCCGGTGTCCTTAGGCTGTGTGGCGAATTAAATTCTAAATTTAGGTGCAGACTTTACACGGCTTGGGCGCACGCCCGTGTTTTCAAGCCGTGTCTCTCACATGGCCGAGACACATGGCTGTGTCTCTGCCTTGTGTTTACTGCTAGGCATTCTATTTTGCATTAATTAGGGTGCAGGGGACACACAGCCGGACCACACGCTCATGAGGTACACCGTGTGTCACACACGGCCTAGACACACGCTTGTGTGCCTACCCGTGTGGACAACTTTAAGGCTGTTTTCCAAGCCAAATGCCACCCTTATTTATTCAAACACATATATACAAATGAACAATATTTCTTAGACTTGCACATATGCATTTTCATACCATCTTATACACACACATGACATTCCTCAACATTCAATCATCAATAACCATAGGCCATATCATAATGGAATTGGCACATACATACATAGAAGAATATATTTACAACCCAACATTCATTATGAGACATATCTCATGGCCTTACACAAAATGAATCAACTATCATCATAAGCCAGCACATTTGGCTAAACCAATATGACATATAACAAAAAGACCAAGCCCCTATACATGCTATACTCAAAATGTTGAGATTAACTATACCCAAATAATCCAATCGATAGTGTGAATGTGCCTCTGACGCACTTCGATCTCGAGGTAGCTTGGCGATACTATAAGAAAATGGAAAAGAGGGGGGTAAGCATAAAGCTTTCTAAGCTTGCATGTAATTAATAAACAATAAGAATATGCATTTTCATACACATACATAACATAACTTGACAGATTTCATTCTAAATAATCATTGTAGTCATACCCTACCTTATACAATTTATATAATATTCAATAGAACTCAAGATCATAATTTCTTTATTCTCCTCTTACCGAAGTTCTATCATTTCATAATCTTAATAACTACTAGCTTGGCTTACATACCTGTACTCTTTTAACATGATCATACCTCATCATTTCTTTGACAAATCCTTGGACTACCTGTTGAACCACTTGGAATACTAAGGGCACTTGGAATTACCATACACAATAAGATGCCAATGCCATGTCCCAGACATGGACTTACATGAGATCTCACATCGATGCCATATCCCAGATATGGTCTTATACGAATTCTCATTTCGACACCATGTCCCAGATATGGTCTTACACAAAATCTTATATCAATGCCATATCCCAGATATGGTCTTACATGATAACTCATACTAATGCCGATGCCATATCCCAGATATGGTCTTATACGGGATCTCATCAACCCAAATGTCTTAATTTTTATACCCTAAGTATTTCTAAGGTCCAACTGACTTTTATCACCTCAAATCTTTATCGAACAATATCAACCCAAATGTCTTAATTTTTATACCCTAAGTATTCCTAAGGTCCAACCAGCTTTTATCACCTCAAACCTTTATCGAACAACATCAAGAATATTCATGAAGACAAATATACAATTCATACAACATTAAATGCTAAATGCATAATAAAAAATTGTATCAATCACACACAAACTTACCTCGGTACAAAAATATGGACAATTAATTAGATGTAGTCCAAGATCTTGCTCTTTCCCTGGTCTAGGCCCGGACTCCGGTTTTCTTGATCTATAATAGCAAATTTCACTTATTTAATTACCACATTATTCAAAACAGCCCATAAATCATATTTAAAAAAAATTTAGTTTTGCCTCTAAACTTTTACATCATTGCAATTTAGCCCCTAGGCTCGTAAAATGAAATGCAGCCAATTTCTTTGTTACCTAAGCATAGCGGATTCACATTCCCTCTTATAACAACCCATATTTTTCATCAGATCAAATTTTTAACACCTATTTTTACAAGTTTTACAAACAAGTCCTTTTAGGTGTTTTCATGAAAAATAGCTTAGAAAAAGATGTTCATCTATCACCAAACTTCCATATTCCTCCATTAATCATAAAATACATGCATGACACACACATGGGTAAATTTTTGAACATACACCCTAACTCAAAATAATGGTAGAAATAGTTATATCATGCTTTAAGGATCTCAAAAACATCAAAAACTAACACCAAAATGACTTACATGTAGGGGGTTTATTGTGCTGAAAATTTCAAGCTTCCATGGGGTTTTTTTCTTCTTAAAATTTTGGTGCAAGAAGATAGAGAAGAAGATGACCATTTGATTTTTATTTTATTAGTTTTTGCTTTTGTCATCAAATACCAATCTATACTCCATTTTTGACTTTTTGAATTTTCATTTATTACACTTCATGTACAGCCATACCCATATATAATGGCCTATTTACTCATTAAGGACCTCTACTTTTAAGTTCTATAGCTATTTAGCATATTTGGCTAATAGAACACAACTTTAGCACTTTACGCGACTTAATCCTTTTTCACAAATTAAACATTCAAAGTATAAAGTTTCTTAACAAAATTTTTACACAATCCTATTATCCTGTTGTAGACCTCAAATAATACTAAAATAAATTTTATGACCTCAGATTTGTGATCCCAAAACCACTGTTCTGACTAGGCCCAAAATCAAGATGTTACAACTCTCCCTACTTAGGATTTTTCGTCCCCAAAAATCTTACCGGTAAAGAGGTTTGTGTATTATGCTCTCATAGTTTCCTTGGGTTCCCATGTAGCCTCTTCAACCCCATGCCTTTGCCACAAGACTTTCACAAGAGCAATACGTTTATTTCTCAATTGTTTGACTTCTCGAGCCAAAATCTTGACCAGTTCCTCACCATAAGTCATATCTGGTTGTATCTCAACCTCTGTTGGTGTAATCACATGTGAAGGGTCTGATCGGTATCGGCGCAACATAGATACCTGGAACACATCATGGATCCTTTCCAATTCAGATGTCAAAGCCAACCGTTATGCTACTAGCCTTACCTTTTTGGTGATCTCATACGGTGCAATAAAATGCAGACTCAACTTGCCTTTCCGACCAAATCTGAGAACTTTCTTCCACGGGGATACTTTTAGAAATACCTTATCACCGACTTCAAACTCAACTTCTCTTTGTTTTAAATCCACATAGGATTTCTGTCTATCCAAAGTCGCTTTCAAGCAATCTCGAATCACTTTTACTTTCTCTCCGATTTCTTTGACTAAGTCGACCCCATGAATCTGATTCACTCTGAGTTCAGTCCAATATAATGGTGTTCGGCACTTACACCCATACAATGCCTCATAAGGTGTCATTTTCAAGCTTGATTGAAAGTTGTTATTATAGGAAAATTTCACCAACGACAAGTACTTTTCCCAACTGCCTTGAAATTCAAGAACACAACGTCGGAGCATGTCTTCAAGTATTTGTATTACTCTCTCTAACTGACCATCGGTTTGCGGATGAAAAGTGGTACTAAAATTCAACTTTGTACCTAAAACTTCTTATAGCTCTTTCTAGAATCGTAATGTAAATCTCAGATTCCTATCCAAAATAATCGACAAAGGAACTCCATGAAGTCTCACAATTTTAGAAACATACAACTCAACTAGCTTATTGAGTGAGTAGCCGGTACGTACTGGAATAAAGTAAGCTGATTTCGTTAATCGATCAACTATGACCCATACAACATCTTTCTTTCTCGGTGACAATGGAAATCCCATCACAAAATCCATAGTAATCCGATCCCACTTCCACTTGGGAACCATCACAGGCAGAAGTAAACCCGAAGGTACTTGGTCCTCAGCTTTCACTTGCTGACAAATTAAGCATTTCGAAACAAACTTTGAGATGTCTCTTTTCATACCCGGCCACCAATACAATCTCTTCAAGTCATTATACATCTTGGTACTACCCAAATGAATTGACATACAACTACTATGTGCCTCGTGAAGAATTTCCCCAATAAGCTCGTCATCTCTAGGTATACAAATCCTATCTTGGAACGTCAAGCAACCATTGGAACCAATCCAAAAATCTATTTCAACACCCGACTTACATTGAGCTTTCTTGGTTTGCAAATCACTATCACTTTTCTAAGCCTCACAAATCTCTTGGAGAAACGTTGGTCTAGCTCTCAACTCTGCTAGTATCGAACCATCATCGGACACAATCAACTGAGTATTCATAGCTCTCAAGGAAAATAAGGATTTCCTACTCAAGGCATCGGTGACCACGCTGAGTGATAGTCAATCACCAACTCATAATCTTTTATCAACTCTAACCACCTCCGTTGCCGCAAATTCAACTCTTTTTGAGTCATTAAGTACTTTAGACTCTTGTGATCAGTGAATACCCGGCACTTCTCACCATACAAGTGATGTCTCCAAATCTTTAACGCAAACACAATGGCGGCTAACTCTAGATCATGTGTCAGATAATTTTTCTCGTGTGGTTTCAATTGTCTCGAAGCATAGGCTATCACTTTGCCTTCTTTCATAAGCACACAACCAATCCATTTAAAGATGCATCACTATAAACCACAAATTCTTTTCACGGCTCGGGTTGTACCAATACCGGAGCCTCAGTCAACAATGCCTTTAATTTCTCAAAACTCTGTTGGCATTTTTCTGACCATTCAAACTTGATGTCTTTTTGCAACAATTTTTTCATTGGAGAGGCAATCATGTAAAATCCTTTAGCGAACCTTGGGTAATAACCGGCTAAGCCCAAACAGCTTCTAACCTCGGATACGTTTCTCGATGGTTTCCAATCAGCAAAGGCCGAAATCTTACTCGGATCAACTCAGATCCCACACCTGATACAATATGCCCTAAAATCTGACTTTTCTAAGCCAAAACTCGCTTTTGCTAAACTTAGCATACAACTGCTTATCTCTCAAATTGCAAAACAGTTCTTAAGTGATCAGCATGTTCAGACTCATCACGAGAATAAATCAAGATATCATCAATAAACACCATAACAAATTTATCCAAATAAGGTCAAAAAATTATGTTCAATAAATCCATGAAAACTGTAGGAGCATTTGTTAAACCAAAAGGCATCACTAAAAATTCGTAGTGACCATAACTTGTCCGAAATGCAGTTTTTGGCACATCCAAATCTTTAACTCTCAACTGATAATAGCCAAACCTCAAGTCTATCTTGGAGAATAATGTGGCTCCTTTCAATTGGTCAAATAAATCATCTATCCTCGGCAAAGGGTACTTATTCTTTATCGTCACCTTGTTGAGTTGTCGATACTCAATGCATAGCCTCATCGAACCATCTTTCTTACTCACAAATAAAACTGATGCACTACACGATGAATAACTAGGTCTCACAAAACCTTTATCCGTCAATTCATGCAATTGGGTTTCCAACTCCTTTAACTTAGTTGGAGCCATCCTATAAAGAGCAATAGAAACGGGTGTCATATCCAGAACTAGATCAATACCAAATTCTACTTCTCTAATTGGAGGCAATCCAGGCAATTCTTTTAGAAACACATTCAGATACTCACAAGTAACCGGTACTGACTAAATCTTTAACTTCAACTCTTTATAGTCGACACAAAAGTAAGAAAAGGTTCGTAACCCTTCCTTACACATTTCTGAGTGGCCATAGAAGAAATCACTACATGCGAGCTATTCGACTCATCTGATTCAACCCGAAAAATATCACCATTTTCACATTTCAGTTCAATAAATTTTCTCTCGTAATTTACTACTACATCATGAGCAGTTAACTAATCCATTCCAAGAATTACGTCAAACTCATCAAACGGCAAAAGCATAAGGTTAGCCCTAAAACAGTGACCTCTAATCATCAAAGGACAATTCTTACATACTTTATCAACTAACACGCATTTGCCTAACGGGTTTGACACATTTATCAAAAATTCCATAAATTCAACAAGCATGCTCATACTAGACACCAATTTCATACAAATATAGGAATGGGTAGATCTCGGATCAATCAAAACAATAATAGTAGCATCATAAATAGAAAATGTACCCGTAATGACATCTGGAGATGAAGCCTCTTCGTGAGTGCGAATGGCCTACGTCCTTCCAGGAGCTCTACCCTCGGGTCCCACAGCAGACTCTTTAGGAGCATTCTTACTGCTCGCTCCACTACCCGAATTTTTCTGCGGTCTACCTCGACTAGCAGTGTTACTCGATCTTTCACTTTGGTATTTCCCCTTTCCTGCCATATCGGGGCACTCTCTAATAATGTGGTCTGGGGAACAACACATGAAACAGGTCCTATCATTCCCTCGACACTCACCGGAGTGATGTCTACCACATTGGGGACATTCCGGTCTACTTGGTCGAGTATTACCAACATTAGCAATCGAGGTGGTCTGGGCCTTAGTACCCGAATGTTGTTTACCCCTATTTCTATTTGAAAACTCCACAGAGACATTGGAATGAGGATAGAAGTCCCTCAACTTCTTCGATGTGGACTGAAATGACTTGCCCATAAATCTTTTCTTTGAATCCCTAGCCTCAGACTCAGCCTTTCTCTTCTCTTTGGCCAGTTCCTCAGCCTTATAAGCTCTTTCAACAAGTATAAAAAACTCCTTCAGCTCAAGCATACCAACTGTAACACCCCGAACCCGAGGCCGTCGCCGGAGTCGAACACGAGGTGTTAACAGACTTCAAACCATTTAAAAAAAAAATTCCCAGACAAGTTGCCAGTCTGCGTACTAGTCGCTTTAAAAATCATATCTTGAGTTCTGAAACTCGAAATCCAGTTCCGTAAATTTTCCCTGAAACTAGACTCATATGTCCATCTACATATTTTTTTCTAGAATTTTTTGTCGGGCCAATTAGTACAGTTTATTAGTCAAAGTCTCCCATGTTACAGGGATCGACTACACTGACCTTTGTGCATTACGACTTGGATATCTCCCTGCACAGAGCTTCAATACTGATGCTGTTTGTTTCTATAGAAACTAGACTCAGAGAGGAATCTATACATATATGGAATGACTCCTAATTATCTCTGGTTAATTTATAATGAATTTCCAAAGTCGGAACAGGGAATCCAGAAACCGTTCTGGCCCTGTCTCACGAGAACCTAAATATCTCTTAACATACTGTCCATATGATCGTTTCGTTACTTTCCTATGAAAATAGATTCATCAAGGTTCGTTTACATAATTTATTCATTATTTAATTCCAAACCTACTATTTTTAGTGATTTTCCCAAATCTACATCACTGCTGCTGCCGGCATCTGCCTTTAAGGTAGACTTTACCTATTTCATAGTTTCCATGATTCAACTAGCCCTTTTAGCATAAATAGCACAAATTATGATAGTGATTAACCATTCCATACCAAATGATTATAACATTATGCTCAAACATATATAAGCCATTTTCGCATGGCTATATACATTAACCAAAATATTCTTCCGCCACTAGTCTATTTTATACATGCCATAAGACAATCCGAAACGTAGCAGTACCAAACAGTGGATAGTGATAGTGTGACTAGTTGCTGACGATCCCCGAGCCTGTAGCTTCGCAATGAGATCTATAAAACAGAGGAAACAGAGTAAACGGAGTAAGCATTACAATGCTTAGTAAGTTTTAAGCAGTGTCAACAGATAACAATCAAATTATAATATAGTTGTTCGTATTTTTATTTCACTCTTCCTTCGGGCATACCATCCCTTTACCGAATCTGCACATCTCATCATATACAATAGGCAGACAAACTTCCACATAAAAGTGAGATCATGTGACATAGATATATCGTATGATTTCACATCACCTCCCACACTGATCCGATGTCACATAATCATAGGAATAGTCTCATAGATTGCTCTCGTATGCATCACATAACTACCTTATGATTTAGTGCAAATCAAGCTCACATATAAACTTGGAGTACATACCTGTTTAACCTTTCGCATTGAATATATTTATAAGCAATTCTTATTACGAAGTCTTACCCGGACATAATCTCCACACGAAGTTATCGGGTCTTACCCGGACAAAATCTCCACACGTAGTCATCAGGTCTTTAGAGCTCGGATATAGTACAAGCACGAAGCTTAAGGACATTAATCGGTGATAATATTCTCGCATAAAGCCTGCGGGGTTTTAACCCGGATATAGTACTGACACAAATGCCCTTCGGGACTTATCACATTTATACAGTTTCACATCCATCACGTTGGCCGCTCGGCCCTGTCACATATATATACACTTCCACATTCATCACATCGGCCATTAGGCCTTATCACATATATACACTTTCACATTCATCACATCGGCCATTAGGCCTTATCACATATATACACTTTCACATTCATCACATCGGCCATTAGGCCTTATCATCATTTCATATTCGAATACTCATAAACTTACAATATCACGATTTAGAATTCAAGTATGGGTTTAATCAATAGCTTATGAGTAACTAAAACAAGTTTATCAAGGTTCACAACATAATCTCAAATTCAGCACAAGCTGTTTTTCCTGAGCAATAGTCACTAAATTATTTATAACTGGAGCTACAAAACTCCAAATCACTTTCCGTTAATTTTTCCTGAATATAGACTCGTATATCTTCCATCCATAAAATTTCCAGAATTTTATGTTTGGCCAATCAATACCAGATTTTTCTTAAAGTTTCCCCTGTTTCACTGTTTGACTAATCTGACCACTCTTCACTACGAATCAAATTTATCATTTTACAGAATTCAAAATGTGTTGTATTTGATTTCATTTGAAACTAGACTCATTAAGCTTTAATTTCATGTCTCATTCAGCCTCTAATTCAAATCCATAAATTTATGGTGATTTTCTAAAGTCACGTTACTGCTGCTGTCCTAAGCAGACTATTTCAAATTACCCTTGAATTCCCAAGCTCAAACACTTAAGAACTTACCATTTGAGCTTAGAACATATCATGGCCACATCATATCTTATTAAATCAACTCATCATGTCCCTTTATAATTGAATTTACTCAACGTTTAATCACTTAAAACTTACCTCGGAAGTTGCCGAACGATTACGACGGCTCTTCGATCACTTTTTTCCTTTCCCTTATCCAACTTTGATCCTCTAGGCTCTTGAGCTAAATCAAACAAATTTACTTCTCAATCAAACACATATATATAGCAACCATATACATTTCAAAAACCAATTCGTTCGTATCATTTGTCCATATATTAGCTTTTAGCATATTTGGTCATTAGAGTGACCTATTTGACTTTCAAGCATTCATTTCTAATTTTAATTAAACAATGCCGAATGCCATTAGCTACTAATGCCACACACACACATGTGCATAAAATTCATCCATACATAACCTCTAGCTCATTCGGTCATTCATCTCTCAAACCTATCAAAGTTTCATGTCAAACTTCCCTGGCCGAATACACATATAAGCACATAATGCACATTTAGAATTTTTTTATTTACTTCATGATACATTCGGCCTTGGCAACAATTTCATTGGAAATCCTTATTAGCCACTTCATCAATCAATTATATCATCTACTTAATATTTCATAACTTATCATGCTAGCTGAATATTATTTATTCAAGTTCATCATCTTCATATTCGACATTAGCATCAAATATAATAGCCCATTTCTTCCCACTTTGAATTTATGCATCCATTTAATCATAGTTTGTTTAAGCACTCATACAACAAGATTCATCCAATTTAACAAGAAACAAAAACTTTATTCCTCCATAGCTACAATGGCCGAAAGATCTAGGCATCTCAATACCAAAATTTCTAACATGGGTTGCCTAAAGAATTTGGTAGGGAGTTCAAATTTATCTAGCATTTCAAGTAACTTAACACACCCATATAGCTAACATGCTAGTAGTATCAAGGCATCAACTAAAGTTTTGAAGCCTCTTAGCCGAATCCTAACTCTCCAACAACTCTAATTTCATCCATGAGATAAATAGAAGTAGGCTAACCCTCCAAAGGATGTGTAAACCTCCAAAAGCAACATTGAACATACCTTAATCTCAAGAACCACCTTGGCCGAACTTCCCCTCTTCTTCTTCCTTCCATTCGGCCATGTTGAACAACAAAGGAAGAATTTTGTTTTTCCTCCCCTTTCTCTAGTCACGGCAATGGGGAGTAAGGGGGAGACAACTTTGTTTTCATCACCCCTCCCTTTTCATTACTTAATTACTAACCCTTTATTTATTCTTTCTAACATAACACACTAAGCCAACATGTTCCCAACATGTTTCCACCCATAGCATGGCCGGCCACTAGCTCAAATTTTGGGTAATTTGACATGCAAACCCATCATTTTCATAACAGGCATTAATAGGCCACTTCACATTTGCCTAGCACATTTCTAAATTTTCTCACATAAGTCCTATTTAATAAAATTCACTTACAATTAACAAAATTCAAACATGAAATTTTCACACATGCATATATACATATAATAAGCATCAAATATGACAGCTAATTATTTTTATGACTCGGTTTAGCGGTCCCGAAACCACTTCCCGACTAGGGTCAATTTTGGGCTGTCACACCAACAAACATCCAAATGTCTTTGTTTAATTTGTCCTCAAACATCTTGCATATTTATGGCTTCAGTTGACAGACATTCCAGAGCATATTTGCTGAGTCTCACAAACTTACACTCGTATTCAATTACGGTCATTCTACCTTGCTTCAGCTCAAGGAACTCTTTTTCAGCTCAAGGAACTCTTTTCTTTTCTGATCCATAAATCTCTGACTGATATACTTTTTTCGAAACTCATCTTGGAAAAATTCCCATGTTATCTTCTCCCTCGGTACAATCGAGACAAGTGTCTTCCACTAGTGGTAAGCTAAATCTCTAAGCAGTGATACAACACATTTCATGCATTTTTTTGGTGTGCATGACAATTCCTCAAAAACTCGGGCGGTGTTTTTGAGCTAAAACTCTGCTCATTCTGGATCATCATCGATGTTAGCTCGAAATTCTTCAGCTCCTTTCTTTCGAATTTTATCCACTGGGGGTCTATTCGATCTCATAAAATCCATACTTTGGGGTGCTACAAGGATAGGCTAAGGGATAGGCGGGGGTGGAGGGGGTTGAGCGTTCGGGTTCGGGTTCGTCCGAACGAACTCCATGTACCAGGCATCCATCATATGGAGAAAGGCTTCTCGAGCCCTTTCTCCCCCTTCCTAACTAACTGTGGGAGGTCTACTCTCTTGCGGCACTATCCCTTCAATGGGCAGGCGCGTTACTTTCTATGTCGTCGACTTCAGCTCGATTGGGAACCATTACTATATAAAAACACAATTTAAAAAGGTTACGACTCGTCACACTATCACAATGTATTTATGGCATGTACAGCTAGACTCGTACACATGCTACGTTAGTCCGAGAATCCACTAAACCGTAGCTCTAATACCACTAAATATAACACCCCTTACCCGTACTCAAAGCCAGAACAGAGTACAAGGAATTACTATACTTGAATGCAATCAAACACCCAAAAATCAGTCCATAAAATTTTTTTCCAATTAAAGTCATTCAAACATATACTAAACATCCCTTATACGGGCCTACAAGGTCCAAAACATACATCAGGAAAGATGTGGGACTAAACCGAGAACTTTCTGAACTTTTACAACACTTAGAAAATTTTCATGTTTTGGAGAGTCACACGCTCATGTGAATAGGCTATGTGGTCACACACGCCATTGTGGCTTGGGACACACCAATGTGCTCAGCCCGTTTAACTATCTAACTATGACTACATCAGCCAAATGAGGTCACACAGCTAGGGCACACGCCCGTGTCCTTAGGCTGTGTGGCAAATTAAAATCTAAATTCAGGTGTAGACTTTACACGGCCTGGGCACACGCCCGTATTTTGAGGCTGTGTCACTCACACGGTCGAGACACATGGTCATGTCTCTACCCGTGTGTTTACTACTGGGCATTCTGTTTTGCATTAATTAGGGTGCAAGGGACACACAACCGAACCACATGCCCATAGGGTAGACCATGTGTCACACATGGCCTAGACACAAACCCGTGTGGACAACTTTAAGGCTATTTTCCAAGCTAAATGCTGCCCTTATTTATTCAAACACATATATACAAATAAACAATATTTCTTAGACTTGCATACATGCATTTTCATACCATCTTATACACATACATGACATTCCTCAACATTCAATCATCAATAACCATAGGCCATATCATAATCAAATTGGCACATACATACATAGATGAACAGATTTACAATCCAATATTCATTATGAGACACATCTCATGACCATACACAAAATGAATCAACTATCATCATAAGCCAACACATTTGGCTAAACCAATATGACATATAACAAAAAGACTAAGTCCCTATACATGCCATACTCAAAATGTTGAGATTAACTATACCTAAATAATCCAATTGATAGTGTGAACGTGCCTCCGACGCACTTCGATTCTCGAGCTAGCTTAGCGATACTATAAGAAAATAGAAAAGAGGAGGTGTAAGCATAAAGCTTAGTAAGCTCGCATGTAATTAATAAACAATAAGATTATGCATTTTCATACACATACATAACATAACTTGACTTATCTCATTCTCAAAAATCATTGTAGTCATACCCTACCTCATACAATTTACACAATATTCAATAGAACTCAAGATCATAATTTCTTTATTCTCCTCTCACCGAAGTTCTATCATTTCGTAATCTCAATACCTACTAGCTTAGTGTACATACTATACTCTTTCAACATGATCATACCTCGTCATTTCTTTGATAAATCCTTGGACTACCCGTTAAACCACTTGGAATACTTGGGGCACTTGGAATTACCATGCACAATAAGATGCCAATGCCATGTCCTAGACATGTCTTACATGGGATCTCACATCGATGCCATATCCCAGATATGGTCTTATACGAATTCTTCTTTCGACGCCATGTCCTAGACATGGTCTTACACAAAATCTTATATCAATGCCATATCCCAGATATGGTCTTATACAGGATCTCAGCAACCCAAATGTCTTAATTTTTATACCCTCAGTATTCTTAAGGTCTAATCGGTTTTTATCACCTCAAATCTTTATCGAACAACGTCAAGAATATTCACGAAGAAAAATATAAAATTCATACAACATTAAATGCTAAATGCATAATAAAGATTTGTATCAATCACACACAAACTTACCTCGGTACAAAAATATGGACAATTAATTCGATTTAGTCCAAGATCTTGCTCTTTCCCCGGTTTAGGCCCGGACTCCATTTTTTCTTGATTTATAATAGCATATTTCACTTATTTAATTACCACATTATTCAAAACAACCCATAAATCATATTTAAGAAAATTTTAGTTTTGCCCCTAAACTTTCACATAATTACAATTTAGCCCCTAGGCTCATAAAATGAAATACGACCAATTTCTTTGTTACCCAAGCATAGCCAATTCATATTCCCTCTTATAACAACCCATATTTTTCATCAAATCACATTTTTAACACCTATTTTTACAATTTTTACAAACAAGTCCTTTTAGGTGTTTTCATAAAAAATAGCTTAGAAAAATAGGTTCATCTATCACCAAACTTCCATATTCCTCCATTAATCATCAAAGTACATGCATGAAACACATGGTTAAATTTTTTAGCGTACACCTTAGCTCAAAATAATGGTAGAAATTGTTATATCATGTATCAAGGATCTCAAAAACTAACACCAAAGTGACTTACATGTAGGGATTTTATTGTGCTGAAAATTTCAAGCTTCCATGGGGTTTTTTTTTCTCCTTAAAATTTCAGTGGAAGAAGATGGAGAAGAAGATTACCATTTGATTTTTATTTTAGTAGTTTTTGTTTTTGTCATCAAATACCAAACCATACTCCATTTTTCACTTTTTGACTTTTCATGTATTACACTTCATGTTCAGCCATACACATATATAATGGATTATTTACTCATTAAGGACCTCAAATTTTAAGTTCTATAGCTATTTAACACATTTAGCTAATAGAACACAATTTTAGCACTCTATGCGATTTAGTCCTTTTTCACAAATTAAGCATTCAAACGATAAAGTTTCTTAACAAAATTTTTACACAATCCTATTATCATGTTGTAGGCCACAAAATAATACTAAAATAAATTTTATAATCTCAGATTTGTGATCTCGAAACCATTATTCTGACTAGGCCCAAAATTGGGATGATATAGTGTAAATTTTGTGGTAGAAATGTGGAATAAATGAAAAATATGGCTTGCTATGGTAGTAAGAGAAATTCGACTAGCATGGGCAAGGACCTAATTGCATGAATTTTTATTTTTATGAGTTAAGGACTAAATTGTAAAAATATTAAAATACTAGGTGCAAAACTGTTGAAGTAAGCCTTTATACAAGATATAATAGTGATGATGTAAACTCAACAAACAAGATAATGGGGTTATAACATGAAGAATGATCAAAATGGTCTGAGAACTTACCAAAATTTAATCTCGACTAAAAGAACGCAAGAAAATGGTAATTCAAAAATTAATAGGGTTTTAAGGGTTAAAATAAGTGGGTGATAAACGATGAAAAAGGGATTAGGCTCAAAGAGGTTTACTAATGGGCAATAAAGTGGGTAGACTATTTAAAGGCTAAGTGGATTAAATCCTAAGTGCCTCTATCATCTCAATATATCAAATCACTAATGTGGTTTTCACATGCATAACTGACACACTTAAAACAAAAAATAACATGAGCATAAAAGGATGAATGCTTTAAAGGTTCAAAAGCTCGCAAAAATATGGTTTTGATGTCAAAACTTGTAAATTCAAGACAATTATTAAGTTCAGGGAAAAAATCTAAAATGAATTTTTCTGAAAACAGCTTATCATACTTGACTCTCTCATGCATTAAAGTATAAATAAAAAATAAATGAAAATCTACAAATCATCACAAAACAGAATCAACAAAAAATCTAAATTTAGAAAAGGTAACTCTCATGCAAAATTTAAGAAAATTGTTTAAGAAAACATGTAAAAAATTCATGGACTAAGTTGAATAAAAGTATAAAATCCTCTCCACACTTAAGATGGACATTGGCCTCAAGTACGAATAAAGATTAACATCAAAAACAAAATAAAATAATAAAATGAGGAAAGAATTGAAACTGCCCTGAATTGGGATGAATGTGTTGATATAGTGAAATCTTGAAACATTGGAGATACGAAATTAAGTACAGTTATCGTTGCAAAAATTAAAAGAGAACAAAAGAAAATAAAAAGAAAATTGAAAATGGATCTAGTGACAAAAAAATAGTCTCCAATATCCACACGACTGTGTCATCAACCTATGTAGATCACGGGAACTGTGTGATTTCAGGAAAAATCAAGTTTTGGTTTTTTTTATAAGACCTAAAATGCATTCAATTAACAAAATTACAACTTCTAAAAGAAATAAATAACAATGAAGAAAAAGAAAATCAACCTAAAACACATATATGTAACACATGAAATTTAAAAAAAAATCAATAAACACTTAGGTGCTTCCCGAGAAGCAATTGTTTAAAGTTTAAAGCTCAACTTCCTTATGTAACACATGATCTATCAGATCTTTGAGTTGGAACTGTTGGAAAAAAATCCAATTTGAAAATAGTTTTCTTACATAACAAAAATTTAAAAATTTAAAAATCAACCTGGTTAGAGATGTTTTTAGCAATAAACTTTATATCGAAATTGTACCTGTGTTTTCGGATAAACGGATCCTTAATGTTTTTCAACTTTCAACCAAACCATCATCTTCGCTATTCTCGTACCACGAATTGCTTCGAGTGTAGGCTCAAACCAATTGAATCAAAACACAAAACTAGAAAAGTTTTCTTTTTCTTTTAGGATGCAAACGAAAATTCTCTCTTCTTTAATAAGAACTAGCAGAATTGTTATTCTAGAAAAATATATTTAATAGTTGAGAATAAATTCTCTCTAATGTTTAATAGTCGTATCGGTCCATCTATTTATAGGAAGAGAATGCAGTGCCCTTGTTGAATTGTAGAGGTTTATTTCAACTAGAAAAAAAAATTCATACTTAAAGTAGGAGTAGGGTGGACGACATCCCCTAGTATTCCTACTAGGGTTGTCGCCCCTAGTATTTCTTAAAATTATATTTAATATTTCACAATTCAACTTGTTCCTTATGATCGGATGGTTTACTTTCATTTTCGGGCTTTAAAATAGCTAAAAAGTATAAACAAATTCTCTCGATCATTTTTAATTAATTCATCTACATTTGCAAATGAATCATTTCTCTTTTTCTTTTCCATTTCCATTTTCATTTCCAAATTATTTCATTTCTCCATTTCGGAGAAAACCATAATCATTCATGAATATTTCTCATTTTTCTATTTCTTTTCTTTTCATTTATTTTGATTCAAACACACAATTTATTTCTAGTTTCAACGAGCTAGTAAAGGGACCGATTAGACATCTGCAATTAGGGCTCAAATGATTTATAATTAAGTTTCAGATTTTTGCCTATTAATTATAAACTCATTTTGTCAAATTACTGAACTCTCTCTAACGACACATCATTACGAAAACAACTACTCAATGCTCATCCAATAACCTTGTCATAAGTGTGTTACCCTCATAAGATATCCCTAATATATTTTAAAAAATATTCATTCTCCCAATATGATCCTATTTTATTTCATCATAACTATTACATCTTCTTTCATTAAAAGTCAATTACAATAAATAGTAATCAAATTCATCACAAAGACGAACGACTCGTATCCACGTTTACTTTTCATTAACCATGTAATACCAATGAGAGGATATCATTTACCCATGTTTTGGGATATGTATTCCACTATTGTGAATGACGCTACATACTGTAAAAGTCATACAACCAATGCACCAACTTTTGGTTCTTTATCTATTTGAACTCAAGCTTTTATTTACATCAAAGTGTATGAGTCAGACATACATAGTTTGTCATCCACTCAGGATTTAGGTATGACACACTATGAACATCACAAGTGAATAAATCCATAAATGAATTCAGGATATATTCTTCTTGGGTCTTTTGGATGTACTATTAGTCTAGTCAATCACATTTATGTCTCTATCTTTTGGGAATCATCCGCTTCGATGCCCAAGACAAAGTATATCACCAATTAGAATTAACAGACGACATATTAGTCTTTTAATTAGTTTTCTTATTTCCGATTAAAATAATGACATGTTTAGGTTCGTCTACTAATATAAGTTGTCTTTTTGTATTACAATTTGACTACCAGTGAGCAACATTTGCTTCCATTTTGGTTTGCGTACAAAAACCATATGAGGACATTTATGAAAAGTATTAATGTAATTCAAGAATAATTACAAATGTACATTGACGAAAATATTACACTTTAGGCACTAGATCCAACAGGAACTACTTTTTCTCATTATCAATATCACTACCAAGATAGAGTTAGAGATGATGACCATTTACCTTAAATATTCCATATTCAGGATGTGTTACCTCAATTTGTCTAGATGGAAACACATGTTTTACCACAAATGGACCCATGCATCTTGACATAAGCTTTTTAGAGAACATTCGTAGCCTTCAATTGGTTTGTCCTCTTTAAATGAGAATTATGATGTTTCTTTGTTATTTCATTGCACATTCTTGATTTTTCATAAGCATTTGCTAGCCATTCATCTAGCTCATTGAGTTACAACATTCTCTTTTCACCTGTCCTTTGGCACTTATCACCTTGAACAAGACACAATTCCAATATGTCTTTAAGAGTAATTTCCTATAAATAATGTTGAGTTTCATGATCAAGAGAATCAACATAATAACAAATACCATCTTGCTCACTAAAAACATGTACAACATCACATGTTTGAAAAGTAATCTCTTCATTACCTACCCAAAGCACAAGTTTACCAATACCAATATCAATAACAACTCTAGTAGTGGCTAAAAAGGGTCAGCTTAAAATCAAAGGCATCTTAACATCCTCATCCATGTCAAATATCACAAAGTCAAAAGGGAATATAAATTTATCTACTTCAACAGGCAAATCCTCAATAATATCCCTAGGATATTTAATTGATCAATTAGCTAGTTGAATTCTCATCCTAGTAGGTTTTGGTTCCTCTACACCAAGTTGCTTAAACATTTTATAAGGCATTAAATTGATGCTAGCACATAAATTAGTTAAGGCTTTCTCAACAAATAAACTATCAATAAAACAAGATAGTAAAACTCCATGAATCCTTCAGCTTAATAGGTAGCTATATCTGGAGAATGGTTGGACATTCCTCATTAATCTTTACAATGGACAACTCCTCTAACTTCCTTTTATTTGTTAAAAGCTCCTTTAAGAATTTGACAAACTTGGGCATTTGTGAAAGAGCGTTAACAAAGGGTAAGTTAATATGTAGTTGTTGAAAAATTTCAAGAAGTTACCAAATTGTTTATTCATGCGACCTTTCTTCAACTTTGTTGGGTGTAAGATTGGTGGTTTATATTATCTAAGCATTGTTTTTTTCTCTTTTTTGCTATCCTCAACCCCATCTTCTTTCTCAACATCTTTTTGTTTCAACTTCTCTTCAGGCTTGATTAAAACCTTTCCACTTCTCAAAGCAATTGTGTTTACTTTCTCTTTTAGGTTGGTTTAGGTGTTAGACTAGCTTGTTGTCTCTTTGAAACTAATTTAGCAAGCTGTCCAATCTGATTCTTGAGACACTAAATAGATGTTTGTTGAATTCTCAAAGTTGATTTAGTGTTCTGAAATCTATTTTCTAAATCTGAAATGAATTTAACCATTATATCTTTAATATTTGGCTTCTTCTCTTGTTGATGAAGCTACTAAAAACTAAGAGGGGGTTGTTATCTTTGATTCCCTTGGACACCCCAGGAAAAGTTTGAATGATTTCTCCATCTTGGGTTATAAGTATTTCTATAAGGGTTATTTTTAGGTCTAGAATTATTACCCATAAACTCAACTTGCTCCTGCTCCAAGTTAGATTTAAAAGTTAGGCATTCCTGACAAATCATACTCGCTTCAATCACATCACATTGCATCACAAGAGTAACTTGCTTCCCTATACTAAAACCATCTATCTTTCTACCAAGGGCTTCAACTTGAATTGCCAACATAGTAACTATGTCTGCATCATAAACACCAACTGTTTTGGTAGGTTTTGCTCTTGTGACTTGCCACTGCTAATTATTTAATGCCATCTCCTTAATAAACTCTTGAGTTGCCTTAGGTGTTTTGTTATTCAGTGTTCCCCCAACTGTTGCATGAATTATTTTTCTAGTTGAGGGACTTAAAACATTATAGAAGGTTTAAACTTGCATGCATAAAGGTAGACCATGGTGAGGGAACCTTCTCAAAATATCTTTAAATCTCTCCTAAGTATAATAAAGTGTCTTAGGCTCCAATTAGGGAAATGAAAAGATATCAACTTGGCTGTCTTAGTTGGTGGAAAATAATTTAATAAAAAGTTTCTGTTATTTGAGCGCAAGTAGTGATGGAACCCCATGGAAGTGAATTCAACCACTACTTTGCTCTATTCCTTGAAGAAAATGGGAACAACTTTAGCCGTATGGAGTCATCACAAGCACCATTGATCTTAAAAGTATGATAGGTCTTTAAGAAATTTGCTAGATGAGCATTTGGATCTTCATCTTGTAAACTGTTAAACTGAATATATTGCTGGACCATCTGAAATGTGTTTGGCTCGATCTCAAAGTTATATGCAGCAACACTCGATCTAATGATACTAGGCTCAGTCCTAGTCAAAGTTGGCTTGGCATAGTCATATATAGTCAAAGGAGGATCTGCCATTTCTTCAATAATATCTTTTTCCTCTTGATTGTCTAAGATAGTTTTATTTTGATATTTCCTTGTTTCTTTAACCTCTCTTCAATATCTGTAAGCAATTCTTTCATTCTCACTATAAAAAATGATTGGTTCCAATGGGTTGCCTCTAGTCATAAACCAAAAGAACATGTCAAAAACCAAATGAAAGCCAATCAATATTTCAAATTAAACTAAAAAAACATAAAATAAAATTTAAAATTGGCTAAATTAACAAAAATAAGATTTTCCTAATAACCTAAATCCCCGCAACGATGCCAAAAACTCGATGTCCACTAAACTAATTAATAAATTGACCTGCAATTGCACCTATCAATTAATAATACAACTATGGTGAGCACAAATATCATTCCCTTGAGGACTAAAATTACTAGTAATTATCACCTTTCTATTATTTGACCTAATAATTCAAAGGATTGCTTAAAATTATATCAAACAATCTAAATTAACTAATGAATGCACCAAAGAATTACTCATAAAACAATCAAGTATCAACCAAGTGACAAAACAATACCTAGGTAAGAATCTACATAGATTTTATCTATAATTCTCTATCTAATTTATGCAATTTATTTTCTTAGATTTTATCTATAATTCTCTATCTAATTTATGCAATTTATTTTCTTAGATTTTATCTATCTTGAGTATAAGAGCAACTAATTCTAGTTTGATTAATTAAATTTTTGTTTCTAATTAAAATCCCCATTATTGCATTAATTCTCTCTATAGATCCCTCTATTAGATTTGACTCTAATCCTATAGATTTATGTTACCTTATTTCTAGAATTGCATGTAACTCTATTCAATTATGTGAGATCTAATTACAAGAAGGGTCTATCCATCCTCAACCTCAAACTTATACACATCAAACATGAATTAACACTCTAGAATTGTTAACCCAAGAATAATAAAACATTCATAATTGGAAACGAGAAACTAAGAGTTTAATGCATAAAATAGAAATCAAACAATAGAATCCATCTCAGGGTTCATCTCCCGTAGGTATTAAGAGATCCATGATAACTCCCTTGAAATCCATGCTAACTCCCCTAAAAATAAACTTGGACTCTTGAATCTTAGTGGAAAATTGCTTGGAAATTGGCTTCAATGGTGTTCTCAAGGTAATTTCATGCTCTCCCTTGGTGGCTTCCTTATTCCCTTATTATTTCCCTATTTATAACCTTTAAAAGTGCTAAAGACCCTAAAACTCATAACTTACAGGTGTCAATCCACATAGTTCCCGAGATCAACATACCCTGGACACACTACCATGTGGATTGCTTGTGCAAAAATCTGTTGCATGTGCACAGCTTTTGGAATGCTCCAAAATTCTAATTTCCATCCATTTCTCACTTCTATTTCTCCCAAGTGCCCTAATTAAGCATCAAAACATGAATATAGATGACTAGGAGTGTATAATTCACAATAAATGCTACATAATCACTCAAACGTGCACTAAGAATGAGGCTAAAATATGTTAATTTTAACACTTATCAAAGCTTAAACCTTATTGCTTGAACCTATTAAGAAATTTGGAAATCACAGACAAAGCCATCTTTAAAGGTACCTACCAAAAAGGACCTTTCCAAGTTTGAAAAAGAAGCTCTATAAGGCTATGAGTTCTTAAACTCTCTCCAAACCTTAGCCCTCATCCCATGAGCACGACAATTTCTCATTTGTCTCTAAGGAATTCATAGACCTCCACTAGTAGATTTCCTCACACTCAGTTGTGATGCAACCTTTAGGTCCACATCCAATAGTGCAAGCATCATAATTATTGCTCGAGACAATTATTGCATAATTTTATAGGAACAAACATGCAAGTGATCACTTCCTTAGCACTTGCAGCTGAAACCTCTGCTTCGAGGCCGGGTTCTCACCTTATCCATCTTCATAATTTACAAAATATTATCCTTGAATTCAACAGCAAAACTTACATGGATCCTTTCATTGATAAAAATGATATTTCTTAGGAAGTTGCTACAATATTTGATGATCCTTTACTCATAATGAATGCCTTAAGGCTTTTATTGGGTTGCAAAGAGCTTGTTATATAAGACTTGTCTAGAGGATTGTGTCTTTAATGCCCCTCTAGAACTTCAAGTCCTTTTCTAACTTATGCATAATTTGAGTTAATTGGCATTTTATTTGTTAAGTTCTCTTTAATTATTGAAAAGGATAAAATAACTAAATTAATAAACTAAACAAATTACTCAACCTTCACTAAAATAATGGTTAGGATCATGTTTAGTTAATGACAATTAATAACTTAAATGAAACTCTACCTAATCTCCGCTTGATAACTTGGATGAGCCTCTATATTATATGATTACTTACTATGTCACCACGTGTATCACTGCCATCTCCATTACCAGCTCCCCACTAGCCTAAGATGTTGTATATCTTAAAGGCTAGACCTAACTGTTGGTGTATTTCGACATTCTACCACTAGGAGATTAAACACCCATCCTACTCTCTTTTATCATTTCACTAACCCGTCTCACACATAGATTAGTTAATGTTATCAAATCGAGTAATTAATCTGATTATTATCCTAAATAAGATTTTAATCTTATTTTGATTATTAAATCATCAACTTACTGATATCCTAGCCACAAATATTTTAACTCATTGTAGAAATCCAAGCAACACAATAAATAAATAAAAAAGACATTGGAACAATTTAATATAAGATAATAAAAGCTTATTATATATTAATCTCCAAAGTTGTTGGAATTTCACCTACAAATTGTTTGAATCAAGCACAAAAAATACTTGAAAAACTCTCCAACCAAAGTAAAACTAAAATTTAAAATTATCTCATGGAGAATTATCGTTCTCCTGTGTTTACAAGGCTTTTCTAAATCAAAAGTCATTACATGTGAGATGATACAAATGCCTTTAATGAAAAACAAAATAGAAAGGTGCAACAAAATTCAACCTAATTTCACGGCTTCAAATCTCCATGTCATTGCAAAACCATTGGGTAATATTGCTTTGATTCCTTTGATTTAGATGCTATGCTTCTCCGACCTGCTTCTCTTACTCCAATCACTTCTTAATTTAAAATACCTTAAAAGCATTTACACAAATAAAAGCATTAAAAAAATTAAAATAACCTTAAAAGAAGAATAAAAATGAAAATGCATTTTACAAGTTAAAATAAGATTGACTTTTTTTTTGAAGTATTTTTTAAGGAATATTAGAATTTTTTTTTTACATAGTGTATAGAGCTATCCATAGCTCCTCTCTAACTAATAAATAAGAGCATAATACGGTTCAACGCACCTGAACCCACGTCAACAATGACCATGTCGATTGAATTAAGGCTCAATTGACAAAATAAGATTTGACTTAAAATACTATAAAACATGTAAAATCGACTCAAGAATGTAATAAAAGTGAGTGAATTAAGGCAATATATATATATAATATTCGCACATTACTATGGCATATTTAAACTTTTAAAATTAATAATATTTTTTTTTGGAATAGACTTTTTTATTTTTATTTTTTTTAGAAATTTTCGCATAATTATAATTTTGTTATAATAAATAATAAATTTTTATATATTTTTTGGAATTACCATTAATTTAAAAAACAAAATAGTATGCCATATTAGGCTAATTTAGAAGAATATGTTGTTTTTCTAATTGGTCTTTTGAACTTTATTTCCCCAACAACTTTTAGAACATTGGCAACGGTAAAATTTTTTTCTATAAATACCAGACCATTTTTCATTCTTTTCACTCAAATCTAACTCTCTCAATTCTTTTTAAACTCTCAACTTTCTAAATTCTTTCAATTTTCTCAAGTTTTGTGCTAAATTTTTTTATATGCTTGTTTAAAAATATTATAGTTTTATTTAATTATTTTGTATATCATTCATTTCCATTAAATTGTCACGAATGATAACCTCTCTGATTTATTTTGACGAAAATCACATTTCTATCGCTCAAGCGATAGTGGTAAGACGAAATTTTAATTCATTATTTTCAATTACGTTAAATTTAAATTTTTTTATTTTTAAAATATTTTAAATTTATTTTTTATATATAAATAGATAGATGATCGTGTTTAGGAGGGGTTCATAAATAACTTGTCAAAGAGCCCAGATACCGAAATTTGTGGTTACTTACGCGAGATTCTTGAATGGGTATCGTATGCTCAAAGGCTGCAAACTCGATCCTACACTCATCAACGCGTTGGTAGAAAGATGGAGGCCCAAGACATACACTTTCCATCTTCCATGCAACGAGTGTACAATCACAATCAAGGACATAGTTGTAACAGCCTAATTTTGGAGCTAGTCAGAATAGTGGTTTCGGAACCACTAAACTGAGGTCGAGAAAATTATTTTAAATATTATTCTATGTATTGTAGGATGATTAGATAAGTACATGACAATTTTGGTGAATTAATTTTAGCGATTGCTTGCCTAATTGTGAAAAAGGATTAAATCGCATAAAGTGCAAAAGTCCTATTTTGCTAGATAATAGTGTCAATTAGCTAAAGAACCTAATTTGGGGGCCTTAAAGAGCAATTAGACCCCTTAATTCTTAGGTTGGCCGGCCATAGGGGACAAATTGATGAGAAAGTCAAAATTAGGTGGTGTTTGGTCACCAATTTTGACTAGTTTGAATAAAATAAACAACAAAAGGTTTCATCTTTTTCACTCTTTCTTCATCTACCGAAAAATTGGCTATTAAAGGGGTTTTTGAAGCTTGAAAATTTCAGTTACTTTAAGCCTTCACAAGTAAGTGGTTTTCATGACTTTTCTTGATGATTTTTACATTTTCGGACCCCTTGAAGCAAAAGCTTTTAAATGAGGGGACTATTTTGAAAAATGGTTGAAAGTCTAAGGTTTTACCATGAGAGCATTTAAGTTGATTTCTTAATTTTTATGGAAGAATATGATCCTTTGGTGAGTAATAAACAACTTTTGTGAATGGATTTCTCATGAAAACCCTAATAGGGACTATTTTGCATGAGTTGTAAAATAGATAATAAATGTGTGAAATAATGGAAATTTTGGATTGCTTCTAGTATATAAAGTAACCAGCTAGGTTTATAATATGAAGAAATTCGATAAAAATCGATTTTCGAGCATAGGAGTAAAATGGTCATTTTGTGAAAGTCTAGGGACAAAATAGTCAATTTGCCTAATTATGAACTTTCGAGCGTTTAAATTGATATGCTGATGAAATAAATGAATTTTATCAATTTAGATCAAGAGAAACATGATTCGGGTCTTAATCGGGGTAAGAACAAAGTTTACGGGGATTAAGCTCATCTTCATCATTTTGTGTCGAGGTAAGTACATATGTAAATAATGTGTTATCGAAGTTTAATTTGGTATATTTTAATAATACACATGTATAACTAGCTTATTGCTGTTATGTACCTAAATTCTAATTGTTTTCATGAATGTATAAACGACATGTTGTGCGAGTAAATTACGATGTGAACAAAACGCGATGCTATTTGATGGGATATGAAGCCCGTTGAACCTTAGAAATAGCATAGGATACAAAGGGTCATGTTATAAAAATTATGCGGTTTGAACTCATGAGTTGATTCTGAGTTCATGAGTTAAATGCTATAGGTAACATGGGTCCGGGTACTGACTTTGTGTACAGACCCGTGAGTGGCTCAATGAGCAAATGTTACACGATAACTATGGGGTTCGGGTCCTAAATTGATAAAAAAAGCCCATGAGTAGCTCAATTGTGAGCGTTTCATAGCACGAGGTAACCCTGATTTCGTATATGGCATTTAGACGCAAATTCCCCACGTATCTATATGTATTTCGAGAGTTCAATGGGTAACCCGAAGATTTAGTTGATGAATACTTTGACAAGGTATGCATATCGAACTCATGGTTAAGACCTGAGTAAGGAACGAGGTGTATTAAGTACACATAAATGAAAGGAAAAGTAAGATAGAGACGTTAAATGATTTTTAACGTTAGATGAATATGATTTTCTTATAATTACACTTCATTTGCATATATATACTTACTAAGCTCCCACGCTTACCCTCATTTCTTTTCTTTCCTTATAGTGTCGCCAAGCTAGCATCGTGGATCCAATGACATCAAAAGCTTCGATCACACTATCACTCAAGACCTTGGTATAGCTAGTTTCATTACTTTGTTTTCTGGCATGTATAGGGACTCGAGTCTTTGTTTAGTGTTTTGTTAGTTAGCCATAATGAGTTGGCTCATATGATGAATACGATACTCATTTTGTACAAGGCCATGGATGACGGTCAATACTCATTTTGATTTATAAATGGAAGATGATATTTTCATGGATGAATAAATTGCATAAATGAAATGTTGTCTATTGTGGTTATTTTGGCTATGTGATGTGCCCTTATGTTAGTATAGAGTGATTTTTGTACAGGTTACATAAGAAAGACTGACAAAAAGGCTTGGTAAATAGCCTTATTTTTTCCACACGGGTAGGCACATGGGCGTGTTTCTAGGCCGTTTGTAACACACGGTTTATCACATGGGCGTGTGATATGGTCATGTGTCCCCTGCACGTAAGAATTGTAAGTCAATATGCATGGTAGTAAACACACGGGCAGAGACACGGCCGTGTGTCTCAGCCGTGTGAAGGGCACGGCCTAGCACACGGACGTGTTCCTTGGCCGTGTGGCCCTTAAAGATTGCTAATGTCAAAAACAGAATGTCCAAGTTTTTGCACACGGACTAAGACACGGGCGTGTCCTGGCCGTGTGAAGGACACGGGAGTGTTCTAGGCTGTGTGAAAACCCCTGTAGGTGTGCATTTAGAATTAATTCCACACGGGTATATGACACGGGTGTGTCCCTATATTTCTTAGGCCATGTAAGCCACAGGGGAAAATAGCACGACCATGTTGAAATGTCACACGGGTGTGTTGCCCCTCCCACACAGGCATGTGCCCCTATGTTAAGAGTTATTTTCAGAGTTCTTTGAAGGACTTGGATTGTTTCTAAATGGGTTCCAATAGATGTTTTGGGCTTAGTAGGCACTTATTAAGGAGTTTATAGATAAAATTGAAAAAGTTTTAATTTGACCATGTTTTGGTATTATGAAAACGTTTATATGCATAAGTTTAAGTTAGGTAATGCCTCATATTCCGACCCGGCATAAGACACGGATGTGGGGTGTTACAATAGCTTTGCAGCTTGATTTACCACTGGATGGGCTAGTCGTCACGGGGTCAATGGTCGTTCCCGATACAAAGGACCTTTGCGAGGCATTTTTGGGAAAGGTGTCAAATAAGTTTTAAGGTGGCTGGATAGTTATGAAGTGGTTGGAAATCAATTTCAAATATCTTCCTAAAGACGCGTCCAACGTTGTCAAAGAAAAATACACTCGAGCATTCATCTTAAGACTAATTAGGGGCATTCTAATGCCTAATAAATCTCGAAATTTGGTGCATATAAGGTGGCTACTACACCTAGTCGACTTCAAAGAAAGTAGACTATTGAGTTGGGGATTAGCCGTGTTGGCCACATTGTATCGGGAGTTGTGTCGGGCAACGAGACTAGATAAGATGTCAATCAGTGGTTGTCTGCTCCTACTACAGTCATGGGTCTGGTTGCGACTACCATTTCTACGTCCCCAAGTGAACGACCTATATACGTTCTCATGGTGACGAGGTAAAAATCATTTGATAATAAATATGTATTTTTTATAGTAAATGTTGTTTATTTATTATATGTTTGAATTAAAATATCGCTTGAATAGGTGGAACAATAGGCCGAGTTACGTGGGACTACCGGAACAGCTTAAAGAAATCTTACTACTGCTAGATCAAAGCTCGAAAGCCAAGGTTAGTTAATTATTTTTTTGAAATTATAATAATTATAGAATAATTTGTAAAATAAAATTTCATGATAACAAAATTTATAATTGTGCATTATAGTTTGAATAGATGCAGTATGCCGAGTCAGATATCATAGAATGCGTCCCGTCAAAATTTTTGACCATTCGGAGTATGTAGGACGCGTAGGTGCAATTGATAATGTATGCAGTGGTGGAGATGCACAAATCGGATCGAGTGGTGCAGCAGTTCAGGTAGAGGCAACAAATTTTGCTGCCACTATAAGACATGAAAACACTGTACAAGTTGGATCTATGGGGGAAGACCATCGAGAATTGGCGAGATTACCATAAGGAGTTCATCAGCGTTTGAGATTGTAGGATAGAATTCTTACCCATCCGCGAACCCTTTTTCTCGTCGGACACGATGACCTATTCGGAGTACATGCCCTGGTTCATAGTTGCCTAGAAGCCATATCTGCTATCGATGGACGCGAGGAGTAGGCAACTTCGTCAAAAGGGGCCACAATGAGCGCCCCATCAATGTAGGTCCAAAAGAGGTGCCATGACAAATTCGTTACCAGCTTTGTCATACCCCAAAATAGCTAAAAGTTTTAGAGGTATTTTAGAAATTTTAGCCTTCAAGTGTTCGGAATTCTATGACATGGCATGTTGGTAATGTTTTCAATTATGGTTTTTAGAAAATAAATCAATTCCTAAAAATGAGTTTTAAATAAATTTAATTTTGGAAAAAGGGTGATTTGTAAAAGAGTCAAAATTATAAGTTTTTAAGAAGAATTAGACCAAAATTTAAAACCAACCTATTTCTTCTTCCCATCCATATTTTTTTATTCTCTCTTGCTATTTCAATCAATTTTGAACTCCAATTCCTAATCCTTTTTGATTTCTATCATCCTTGAACCTTAAACATCTATAAAAGACCAAGAAGAACACCCAAAAACATCATAGTTCCTCCGTTGTCAAGCTTTTGGATTTTTCAGGTTTTCAATCAAACGCATAGATTTTCTTCATCTAAGGTAAAGATTCAATTACTTATTAGTTTTTAATGTTATATAGTATTTAAAACTAAGTTTTTAGCCGTTAAAATGCATGTTCTTGATAAAAGTAGAAAATCGGGTCATTAATGGTGAATTTTGGGTTTGTGGATAAAAACTTGATTTTAAAGTGTTTTTCAACTTTTTTTAACATGATTAGAAACTTTCTAAAGTAATGTTGAAGTTTCTTTAAGAAATTCTTGAGTTTTAATGAATTTTCGTCATAAAGGCCAAAACTTGTCGAAATATTTCGATACCTTAAAAAATGTAGTTTTGTGTAGTTTAAAAGATGATAATTAGCCGTAGATGAATATGTAGATGAACGAAATTAATTTATGTGAAAAAATTAAGCGTAGACTGAGATATTTGAATCTAAATTTTTCTATGTTGAAAGTTTCAGTTAAAAGATAAGGTAGCACAGGCTTATGTTTGTGGCTATTTTAATGAAGTTGAGGACTTATTGTTGAATGTGTGTTTGCATGGTTTGTCTTGTTGAAGCATCAGAGTCAATAGCACCTTCAACAAGTAGAGATAAAGGCAAAGAAAAGCTTGTCTAAGTTTTTGGTTTTTGGCAAAAGCGTATATTTTGGTGAGTGTTTGGATTAGCTACTCGTAAGCGATTCATTATGTTATTTGGGAATTTAGATATAGCCTAAACCCATTATCTAAATATCGAGTGTAAGTGTTCTTTTAGCTATGCTAAATATGTGATAAACATGTTTGCGAACTGTGATAAGGAGAGTTATGATTGTAACACCCCTTACCCGAGACCGTCGCCGGAGTCGAGCACGAGGCGTTATCGGACTTAGCTTACTAATTCGGGTCATAAAAATTTGCTTTTAAAATTAATTTAGTTTCATTCATTCAATATTTCCCTAAAAAGGGTCATCGAGACCCTAAAACATGAAATTGAAATGGTTCGGGAACAAACCGGAATCAATAATTCCGATCACTTAAACAAATCAAAACAATTTATTTCATCTTTCATAAATAAACTGTCCATCTGCATCATAGTCACTAAATAAATCATAACTCGAGTTACAAAACTCAAAATTAAAATCCATAAATTTTCTCTAAAAATATACTCATATATCTTCTTACTAAATTTGTTTCAGAATTTTTGGTCTAGTCAATTAGTACAGTTTATTAGTTAAAGTTTCCCCTATTTCAATATTCAGCTGCTCTGACCTCTGTTCACTACAAATTAATTTTCTCCCTATACTGAACTCAAATAATCATGTTGTTTATTTCTCTTAAAATTATACTCAATAAGGAATCTATAAATATAAATTATAACTTCTAATTATTTTTTTACAATTTTTAGTGAATTTCTAAATTTAGAACAGGGGATTCAGAAATCACTCTAACCCTATCTCACCAAAATTTAAATATCTCAAAAATAAAACTCCTTTATTTACTCTGTTTCTTTCATATGAAAATAGACTCAATAAGATTTAATTATATATCTCATGCACTACCTAAATCTATTTCTACTATTTTTAGTGATTTTTCAAATTCCCGTCATTACTACTGTCTAATACTGTTTTAAAGCTAATTTCACATTTTTCATGATTTTCATGGAATAACTAGCATTTAGGCATACATAACACCAAACATGTCCTTGATTAGCCATTCCAATAGCTAATCATTATCAAGTATTTACATACTATCATTAGCCATATCATAAGATCATACACACAAAATGGCTACGACGATATACATGCCATACTCAAAATGAAACGTCTAGCTATACCAACATAATCCTTGTGATAGTGTGCCCGGACCTCCGACATACTTTACGATCCTCGAGTTAGCTTGAAAAAACTATAAAAAGAACGAAAATAAAGGGGGTAAGCATTAAGCTTAGTAAGTTTGCATGCAAATAAATAACAACATTCATAAGAATTATCTTACTACTTGGCATGATACTACTTAATGCACCTTAATTAATTGTCATAGACATATTTTAAACTTTTTCACTTACTCACTTACTTAAATACTTACTTACTTAATCAAATTTATTAATACATTTTACTTACCTTTTTCCTTATCAAGCATACATGAATATTATATACTTACCTTTTCTCTTCTAGCGTGAACTTGTCTTACCTTTTTAGTATAACTCGTCTTACCTTACCTTACCTTGATATTCTCTTTAAATTTCCCGTTGAACCACTTGGAATACTAAGGATACACGGGTACCTTACCATTTCCATGACTTGTCATGGTCTTACGTGGTATCCTTTTGAAACTTACCATTGCCATGTCTCGACATGGTCTTTACATGGTATCCTTGCCTTATGAACTCACCAATGCCATGCCTTCTCATGCTCTTACATGGGACCTTTGCCTTATAGTAACTTATCAATGCCATGTCTTGACATGGTCTTACATGGTATCCTTGCCTTAGAAACCTTACCAATTTCCATGCCTTGGCATGGTCTTACGTGGTATTCTTAAACCCTAATGTCATGACGTTTATATCCTACACATTCCTAAGGTTCAACCGGGACTTTCTGAAATTACTTCTCTGTCAATTCATGCTTGAGTCTTCTTTGAATAATTTCATAAAAAAAGTATACACATGCTGGAAATTAACAACATTAACATAAAAGAATAGAATATTGCATTTATTTACCGCAAACTTACCTCGAAACAAAATACGATCAACTCTATTGATTTAGTCCACTATCTTTTTCTTCCCCCAGTCTAACTCTGGATTTTGTTCTTCTTGATTATGGAGCTTGGAAGCTTGAAACAAACCCTAGCTATGGAGAACCCTTGACATTCGGCCTAAGGAAGAAGATGAGCACATTTTTGTCATCTTTTCCCCTTTTAATTCTTTTATTGGACACTTTACTAAAATGCCCTTCATTAAAATTTTTAGTTATTTCTACCAATGTATATCCATTTTTGTCCATGAAAAAATAATGGTCTAATTACCATTTAAGGACCTCTACTTCAATTATGCACTTCAATTTAATCCCTTAGCATTTAGAACTCATATTTATCAACTTTTGCAATTAAGCCCTAATATGCAAATCGGACATGCAATCACTGAAATTTCTTATCGGTATTCTAACACATGCATCTAATCACTTGGTAAATCATCAAAATTAATTCCAATAAACTTTAATATCTCAAATTTGTGGTTTCGCACCACTATTCCGTTTGGGCCCTATTTCGGGATGTTACATTTCTCCCCCCTTTAAGGATTTTTGTCCCCGAAAATCTTACCTGTGAAGAGATTTGGGTACTATTTTTGCATAGCCTCTTCAGGCTCCCATGTAGGCTCGTCTACCCCATGTCTATTCCATAATACTTGACAAGTGCAATACTTTTTCTCCTTAATTGCTTTAGCTCTCGAGCTAGAATCTTTATCGGTTCTTCATCGTAAGTCATGTCTGGTTGAATCTCAACCTCTATCTGAGAAATCACATGTGACGAATCTGAACGATAACAACATAGCATAGACACATGAAATACATCATGAATCTTCTCTAACTCAATCGGCAATGTAACACCCCTTACCCGTACCCGAGGCCGGGATAAGGTACGAGGTGTTACCGGACAAACATACAAACATTAAACTAAAATATGGGCCATAAAATTTCATTCATATTTCAAAACGTTCATTCACTTACACATAGTCCCTTATTTGAGTCTACGAAGCCCAAAACATACTTTAGAAAGGATTCGGGACTAAACCGAGAACTTATGAAAATCTTGGAAATTTCATCCTTTAAGGCTCTATACGCCCGTGTCCCAAAGTTGTGTTCCATACATGGCTGAGGCACATGGTCGTGTCTCTGCCTGTGTGGGATATACCTAGGCTATTTTGCAAGCTTTGGTCAAACTTAATCTCTTACGCACTTATACAAAATCAAAAGCATTAATGATTAAATATTCTCAATTAAACCACAAACATAGCATTTGTATGTCATCATACATGTGTCTCTCATACTCATTTTACCTTGTTTATTATAGTACCACTTATACATTTATACCAAGATTATCATCTTACCAAATATCTTCAGCTTAATCATCAAGCATTCATATTTAAAACTAGATCATATCTTTATAAAATACCACAATTCAGATGCACAAAATAACATGTTTTCCTGAAACATTTCAATTCAACTCCATACCCAACAAGCATTACATTGAGACTAGTCATATATATATATATATACATGTCATGATACATATCATTCTCTTTCTGTTTTCTTATAAACACATATCATTTATTTCATTATATCAATATTTCATATACCATAGTTTCCATGTATTCCACATCTATTTATTTTCCTCTTCCTCCTCTCCATTCCACATCCTTAATGTATATAGCATTCTTGTAAGTACGATTTCACAATTTACTAATAAATGCTCACATCAAACTGTCCACAAGAGTCATAGTCACTTACTTATTTATAATTCAAGCTAAAGAGCTCCAAATTAAGATCTGTAAATTTCCCCTGAAGCTAGACTCACATATCTTTCCACCATAAAATTTTCATAATTTTTGGTTTAGCCAATTAGTACAGTTTATTCATTAAAATTTCCCCTGTTTCACTTTCTGACAGTTTTGACCTCTCTTCACTAAAAATTAATTATCTCACAGTACAGAACTCAGATAATGTTATTGTTGATTTATCTTGAAAATAGAATCATTAGGGATTTTAAAAATATAATTTTAAGCCTCTAATTATTTTTATCCAAATTTTTGTGATTTTCCAAAGTCAGAACAGGGGATCACGTAATCATTTTGAACCAGTCTCACAAAAACATAAATATCTCAAAATATAGAACTCATTTTCTTTCTCTGTTTCTTTTATATGAAAATATACTCATTAAGCTTTAATTTGATATCTCATTAAGTCTTTGATTCAATTTCTACTATCTTTGGTGATTTTTCAAAATCACATCACTGCTACTGTCTAAAACAGTTTTATTGCTAATTCACTCTTTCACACTTTCTTTGTATTAACCTCATTTTAACATACATATCACAAATCATTTTCACCACATTTCATACATCACAAGTATAGGCCCATGATCACAAGGTCACCATAAAATCATCCTCATGTATAACTTACTTGTTTATAACCTCACCACATCCTGGTCACTTAATGAACACATCATTCACATAATCAAGTTCCTGCACTTATTCATCACAAAACTCACAAAGCAATACATAGAGAGTCTCCCGTTGAACACTTCGGATCAATCCTCGATACTTGGTGGTTTCAGCACATAGTTCCACCCATCATATAGTTCGGCTCTCTTGTACACATGGTGAACACTCAGTACCACCCATATGACCTAGCCAATTTATCTCGTAGCTCTCTTGTCTACATGGTGTACACATAGTATCACCCATGCGACCTAGCTACATCATAATGTCTTGTAGCTCTCTTGTACACATGATGTGCACTCAGTACCATACATGTGACCTAGCTACATACTATCTGTATCATCCAATCTTTCCGAAAGTTCAACCGGGATTTCTCTCTCTTTTCCAACAATTTCACCAATCAAGTAATTATCCACACACATATTTCCAATATTATTATACAATATCATAATACAAGTAATATTGATGTATTACTTACATATAAACTTATATCTCATTTAATATCAAGGCAATAACATTAAATTACACATTGCCTTATTAAAAATCATATGAACTTACAATTTCCCATAATATCCATAATCATAGGAATCACATTTATGTATGATAATTCAATGCACTTCATGTACCATAGACATATTTTTAAATCAATTCATAAACTTGGCACCATAATCATTTAATTTAATATAATTCAATTAATTCACTAAATTTAACTTTCAAATATAAATTACAGCATTATTGTTGTATTATTATCATACCAACTTACATACTTTCAACATCTCAGAAATCAAAATGAATATATAAATTTTACATTGAAACATGCATAAATTAATGCTTATTATACATATGAACTTACCTCGATACTAAAACGGCCATTTTACCAATTTTCCCAATTTTCGATTTTTCTCTCATTTTAGGTTCAAATCTCGTTTTTCGGGATCTAAAACATCATATTTTACTTATTTAATTAATTTACTATTCAAAACACTCCTTAACTCAAACTTTGGAAAAATTGCAATTTTGCCCCTAAACTTTTGCATATTTACACTTTTGCCCCTAGGCTCGGGAATTAAAATTAATCCCTTATTCTTATGTTTTATGACATGCTGATCACTTTTCCCTTCTATGGAAACATCAAATTCTCACTCTAACATATACTTATGACTATTAGGTATTTTTACCGATTAAGCCCTTTTACTCATTTTCACTCAAAACCGAGTAGCACAAGTTGTCTAACATAATTTAAAACCTCATATTATATTATAAAATAGAAAAATGAACACATTTCACCTATGGGTATTTTTCCAAATATGAATCCTAGCTTAAATTATTGCTAGAATAAGCTTAATCAAATTACCGGGATTCCAAAAACGTAAAGAACTTGAAAAACGGGGTTAGAACGGACTTACTATTGAGCTTGGAAAGCTTGAAAACCCTAGCCATGGCATCCCCCATGCTAATTTCGGCCTCCATGAGAAAGATGAGTCAATTTTGGCTTTATTTTTCCTTTTTATTTCTTTTAATTACCAAATGACCAAAATGCCCTTCCTTACTAAACTTTCAAAAATTCCATCCATGTCCAATTTTTGTCCATCACTTACAAAATTGGTAAAATTGATATTTAAGACCTCCTAATTAATATTTCAAAGCAATTGCATACTAGAAACTTCTAGAATGCAAGTTTTGCAACTATTCAATTTAGTCCCTAACTTCAAATTGAGCACTTTATGCATAGAATTTCTTCACGAAATTTTCACACAATCATGCAATCATATCATAGACCTCAAAATAATCATAAAATAATTATTTCTATCTCAGATTTTGTGGTCTCGAAACCTCTGTTCCAACTAGACCCAATTTTGGAATATTACAGGCAAAGCTAACCGATATGCTAATGGCCCGACTCTCTCAATCACTTCAAAAGGTCCAATAAAATGTGGACTTAGTTTGCCTTTCTTGCCAAATCTAAGAACTTTCTTCTACGGGGATACTTTCAAAAAAACTTTGTCACCAACTTGATACTCAATCTCTTTTCTTTTCAAATCTGCATACGACTTCTGTCTGTCTGAAGCTTCTTTCAAGCAATCTCTGATGACTTTTACTTTCTCTTCTGTTTCTTTAACTAGATCAACCCCGAAAATCTAATTTTCCTTAAGCTCTATCCAATACAAAGGTGTACAACATTTACGTCCATACAAAGTTTCATAAGGTGACATCTTCTAACTCGACTGATAACTATTATTGTAGGCAAACTCTACTAATGGTAAGTACTTTTCCCAACTATCTTGAAATTCCAGTACACATCATCTAAGCATATCTTTAAGTACCTGAATAACTCTCTCTGACTGATCGTCGATCTGAGGATGGAAAGCTGTACTAAAACTCAACTTTGTGCCCAAAGCTTCCTGTAACTTCTTTCAAAACCGTGAATTAAATCTCGGATCTCTGTCTGAAATGATCGATAACGGTACCCCATGTAGTCTGACTATCTCTGAAATAGACAACTCGGCCAACTTATCAAGTGAATAATCCATACAAATTGGGATAAAATGAGCCGACTTCGTTAACTTATCAATCACAACCCATACTGCATCTTTCTTTCTCGGTGTCAATGGCAATCCTGTCGCAAAATCCATAGTAACTCGGTCCCATTTCCACTCAGGGACTAGCACAGGCTGCAATAAACCTGAAGGTACCTGATGTTTAGCCTTTACCTGCTGACAGATCAAACATCTAGAAACAAACTCTTAAATGTCCCTTTTTATTCCTACCCACCAGTACATTTTCTTTAAATCATTATACATCTTTGTACTACCTAGATGAATAGACAAAGAACTACTATATGCTTCCTGTAAGGTCTTTTGAATAAGCTCATCATTCTTCAGTACACATACCCTGTCTCTGAACATCAAACAACCGTCAGAACTAATTTGAAAATATGACTCTATATCTGACTCACACTTAGCTCTTTTGGCTAGCAACTCACTGTCATTTTTCTGAGCTTCACAAATTTCTTCAAGAAACATCGGTTTAGCTCTCAACTCAGCTAAGATAAAACCATCATCTGATAAGGCTAGACTAGTGTTCAAAGCTCTTGATGCAAACAAAGATTTCCTACTCAAAGCATCAGCAACAACGTTTGCCTTACCTAGGTGATAATCAATCACTAGCTCATAGTATTTAATCAACTCTAGCCATCTTCTTTGCCTCAAGTTCAAATCTTTTTAAGTCATCAAATATTTCAAACTTTTGTGATCAATGAATATTCAGCACTTCTCACCGTACAAATGATGTCTCCAAATCTTCAACGCAAAAACAATGGCAGCTAGCTTTAAATCATGTGTCAGATAGTTCTTCTCATGTGGCTTTAGCTGTCTAAAGGCATAAGCAATTACCTTTCCTTCCTGCATAAGTACACAACCAAGTCCATTCAAGGACGCATCACTGTAAATCACAAACTCCTTACCTGGTTTCGGTTGTACTAAAACAGAAGCTTCAATCAACAATGCCTTTAACTTGTCAAAACTCTATTGACACTTCTCAGTCCTTTCAAACTTGACATCCTTTCGTAGCAATCATGTCAATAGGGTAGCTATCATGGAAAATCCCTCTACAAATCGTCTATAATATCAGACAAGACCAAGAAAACTTCTGACTTCTGATACATTTTTAGGAGGCTTCCAATCAACAATGGCTGAAATCTTACTCGGATCAACCCTGATACCTTCACCTGAGATAATATGTCCAAGAAAACCAACTTCTTGTAACCAGAACTCACTTTTGCTGAAATTCGCATACAACTGATTATCTCTCAGAATCTGTAAAACTGTACTCAAATGCTCTGCATGCTCAGTCTCATCATGAGAATAAATCAAGATATCATCAATGAATACAACTACAAACTTATCCAAGTACGGTCTAAAAATTTGGTTCATTAAGTCCATAAAAATGGCAGGAGCATTAGTTAAGCCAAATGGCATCAGAAGGAACTCATAATGACCATACCTAGTCCGGAAAGCAGTTTTTGGGACATCTGACTCTTTAACTCGCAGCTGATAATATCCGGATCTCAAATCTATCTTGGAGAACACAGTGGCTCCCTTCAATTGATCAAACAAATCATCAACTCTAGGCAGTGGATACTTGTTCTTTACTGTTACCTTGTTAAGCTGCTGATAATCTATGCACAATCTCATCGATCCATATTTCTTTTTCACAAATAGCACTAGTGCACCCCATGGTGAACTACTGGGTCTTGCAAAGCCTTTATCTATTAATTCCTGAAACTGAGCTTTAAATTCTTTCAATTCCAACGGGGTCATTCTATAAGGAGCAATAGAAATGGGTATGGTACCTGGAATCAACTCAACACCAAACTCAACTTCTCTAACAGGAGGTAAACCTGGTAGTTCTTCTAAAAACACATCGGGAAACTCACATACCACAGGCACTGATTCAATTTTCAATTTAGATCTTTAGTGTTCAACACAAAAGCAAGATAAGCTTCATACCCTTTTCTCAAACATTTCTGAGCAGACATAACAGAAATCATGGCAAATGAACTATCTGACTTTTCTGAATTAACGTGAAGAATTTCACCATTTTCACATTTCAACTCAATGAATTTCTTTTCACAATTCACTATCACATCATGTGTAGTCAACCAATCTATACCAAGAATCACATCAAATTCATTAAACGGCAATAACATGAAATCGGTCAAGAAACAGTGACCTCTAATCATCAAAGGGCAATTTCTACATAATTTATCTACTAATACATGCTTGCCTAATGGATTCGATACTTTAATCACAAATCCTGTAGATTCTATAGGCATACACATACTAGGCATCAATTTCATGCAAAACATATGAATGGGTCAAACCCGGATCAATCAAAGCAATAACTCTAGTATCGTGGAGAGAAAATGTACCCATAATCACATCGAGGGAGGATGCCTCTTCACGAGCACGGATAGCATAGATCCTCGCAGGTGCTCTAACATCTGGCCTCACTGCTGAATCTCTAAATGCACATCTATTACTTGGCCCAACTCCCGAATTTCTCAGTGGTCTGCCTCTAACAAGAGCGTTTCCTGATCTTACACTCAGTATTGCTTCTCTTTTAATCATCTCGGGACACTCCCAAATACAATGGTCTAGTGCACCACATTAGAAAAAACCTGTCTCGGTTGCTTGACACTAACCTGGGTGACGTCGACCACATCGGGGACACTCTGGTCTATCAGGCTGAACACTGCCAACACTTGCAATCAAAGTGGTTTGAGCTTTCGGACTCATAAATCTTCTGCCTTTATTTCGTCTCGAATATCCAACTAAAAAATTAGATCTAATGGAGAACTCTTTAGGCCTATTGGATGTAGACTCAAATGACTTGCTCATTGGTCTTTTCTTCGTGTCTTGTGTCTCAATTTCAACTTTTCCCTTTCTTTTTAACAGCTCCTCTATCTTACAGGCTCTCTCAACTAGGACAACAAACTCTTTTATTTCTAGGACACCAACCGACAATCGAATATCATCATTAAGCCCATCCTCAAATATTTTTCCCATAATAGCCTCTGTAGACACACACTCTTGAGCATAATTGCTGAGTCTAACAAACTCGTACTCATATTCAATCACTTTCATATTGCCTTATTTTAACTCTAGAAACTCTTTTCTTTTCTGATCAACAAACCTCTGACTGATGTACTTTTTATGGAATTCCTCCTAAAAGAAATCCCAAGTGACTCTCTCTTTCGGTACAACTGATACAAGTGTCTTCCACCAATGGTAGGCTGAATCTCTAAGAAGTGATACAACATATTTCATACATTCCTCAGGTGTGCAAGATAACTCATCAAAGACTCTGATAGTATTCTCGAGCCAAAATTTTGCCTTTTCTACATCATCATCTTTTGTAGCTCGAATCTCTTCGGCTCCTTGTTTTGTGATTTTATCAACTGCTGGATTTTCTCTTATAACCGTACCTATGACTGGGGGAGCTACATGGGTGGTCTGAGGATCATGAGGGGATGGAGGTCTAACAGCCGAATTCGTACAAACGAACTCGGCAAACCATTCATTCATAGCTTGAAAGAAGGCTTCTCGAGCCCTTCCCCTCTGACTAACTGTAACGGGCCTTTCACTACTATCTGGTGGTACCGTCCCTTCTGTAGGAGCAAGCGCGTTACTCTCTACATCATCTGCACCAGCTTGTTCAGGATCCATAACTATAAAAGAAAACATGTTAAAATTGTCTGGAGTCATCACACTATCAAATATAAGTATGGTATGTATAGCTAGACTCTTACTCATACTAAATATTCTAAGGACCGACTAAACCTTTGCTCTGATACCAATAAACGTAACACCCTTTACCCGAGATTGTCGCCGGAGTCAAGAACAAGGTGTTACCAGACTTAGCTTACTAATTCGGGGCATAAAAATTTACTTTTAAAATTAATTTAGTTTCATTCATTCAATATGACCCTACAAAGGTTCCTCGAGACACTAAAACATGATATTAAAATGGTTCGAGAACAAACTGGAGTCAATAAAAATTTTCTGATCACTTAAACAAATCAAAACAATTTATTTCATCATCATAACTCGAGTTAAGAAACTCGAAATTCAAATCCGTAAATTTTATCTGAAACTATACTCATATATCTTCTTACTAAATTTGTTTCAGAATTTTTGGTCTAGCCAATTAGTACATTTTATTAGTTAAAGTTTCCCCTATTTTAGTGTTTGACTGCTCTATCCTCTGTTCACTACAAATTAATTTTCTCCCTGTATCGAATTCAAATAACCATTCCGTTTATTTCTATTAAAAGTAGACTCAACAAGGAACTATACATATAAAGTATAACTCCTAATTATTTTTGTAAACTTTTTAGTGAATTTCTAAATTCAGAACAGGGGATTCAGAAATCACTCTGACCCTGTCTTACCAAAATTTAAATATCTAATAAAATAAAACTTCTTTATTTACTCTTTTTCTTTAATATGAAAATAGACTCAATAATATTTAATTATATATCTCATTCACTGTCTAAATCCATTTCTGCTATTTTTAGTGATTTTTCAAATTCTCGTCATTACTACTGTCTAATACTATTTTAAAGCTAATTTCACATTTTTCACGATTTTCATGGAATAACTAGCATTTAGGCATACATAACACCAAACATGACATTGATTAGCCATTACATTAGCTAATCATTATCAAGCATTTACATACCATTCATTAGCCATATCATAAGATCATACACACAAAATGGCTACGATGCTATACATGCCATACTCAAAATGAAACGTCTAGCTATACCAACATAATCCTTGTGACAGTGTGTCCGGACCTCTGACATACTTTACAATCCCCGGGTTAGTTTGAAAAAACTATAAAATGAAGGAAAATAAAGGGGATAAGCATTAAGCTTAGTAAGTTTGCATGCAAATAAATAACAACATTCATAAGAATTATCTTACTACTTGGCATGATACTACTTAATGCAACTTCATTAATTGTCATAGACATATTTTAAACTTCTTCACTTATTAAATACTTACTTACTTAATAAAATTTATTAATAAATTTTACTTACCTTTTTCCTTATCAAGCATACATGAATATTATATACTTACCTTTGCTCTTCTAGCATGAACTTGTCTTACCTTACCTTACCTTGATATTCTCTTTAAATTTCCCGTTGAACCACTTGGAATACTAAGGATACATGGGTACCTTACCATTGACATAACTTTTCGTGGTCTTACGTGGTATCCTTTTGAAACTTACCATTGCCATGTCTCAACATGGTCTTACATGGTATCCTTGCCTTATGAACTCACCAATGCCATGCCTTGGCATGCTCTTACATGGGACTTTTTCCTTATAGTAACTTATCAATGCCATGTCTTGATATGGCTTACATGATATCCTTGCCTTAGAAACCTTACCAATTGCCATGCCTTGGCATGGTCTTACATGGTATCCTTAAACCCTAATGTCATGACATTTGTATCCTACACATTCCTAAGGTTCAACCGGGACTTTCTGAAATTACTTCTCCATCAATTCATGTTTGAGTCTTCCTTGAATAATTTCATAAAATAAATATACACATGCTGGAAATTAACAACATTAACTTAAAATAATAGAATATTGCATTTATTTACCGCAAACTTACCTCGAAACAAAATACGAACAACTCTATTGATTTAGTCCACTATCTTTTTCTTTCCCTCCATATTTCGTTCTTCTTGATTATGGAGCTTGGAAGCTTGAAACAAACCCTAGCTATGGAGAACCCTTGACATTCTACCTAAGGATGAAGATGAGCATATTTTTGCCATCTTTTTCCCTTTTTAATTCTTTTATTTGACACTTTATTAAAATGCCCTTCATTAAAATTTTTAGTTTTTTTTACCTATGTATATCCATTTTTGTCCATGAAAATATAATGGTCTAATTCCATTTAAGGACCTCTACTTCAATTATGCACTTCAATTTAATCCCTTAGCATTTAGAACTCATATTTATCAACTTTTGCAATTAAGCCCTAATATGCAAATCGGACATGCAATCACTGAAATTTCTTATCGGTATTCTAACACATGCATCTAATCACTCGGTAAATCATAAAATTAATCGCAATAAACCTTTCTATTTCAGATTCGTGGTTTCGCAACCACTATTCTGTTTAGGCCATATTTTGGAATGTTACAATGATGTGAAAATATGAACATGTTGTGACGACTGTTGTGATGGTAAATATGAAGGTATGTTATTCATGCCATGTGATAGTTTGTATAATGTGTTAATGATATGGTTATGCAGAGAATATGTATGAAGAATGGGTAAAGTAATATTTGATGATAATATGAATATTTTTGCCTTGTGACTTAATGAGACCATTGGATATAGTTGGCATGCCATAGGATTGTGAGTACTCACTTATATGTGTTGTGATATTTCGAGCATTGAGGCCTAGGGACAGTTTTTGGAGAGATAAGGGAATGTGAGCTAAGCTCCATTCACTGGGATATGTGTGTTTGGTATGTTGGAAAGTGTTAACTATAAGCTACAGTAATGGGATATGTTTGACTCTACAAGTCTATATGTGGTGCTTTGGAGATCCGTATATCTGATGAGTGATGATAGAGCTCACTTTTATGTTTCATGGCTCAAGTGCCAAATTATTCTAAGAAGTGTATATATGTGTAATGTGATGTATGCCTAAATGAGTATGTGGATGCCATGAAAATTATTATAAATTGCATTTAAATGGAATTTTATGTGACTATATGTGATTAATATGTATCAGAATATATGCCTAAATATTCGTATATAAATTTGTAAAAGGGGTACATAAAATATGATTAAATATGTAAATTATGGCACTAAGTTAAAGATGTTTTGAAAAAATGTTATAAGTTGTTTGGTTGATGCATGATGACTTGTTTGCGTAGTGGTTATTTTGAGCATTCATTAAGCTTGTTAAGTTCACCCACTCCTTTTTAACCATTGCAGATAAGTAGTGCTGGTGCGAGCGGTGTGGCTTTCAAGGGAGTGATCCAAGCCGATTGTTAGTTTCTATTAGTAGGTGTTCTATGCTTATTTATGTTTGGGGAATAAAGGCAATGTAATAGAGCAATGTGGTAGACTTTATATTAGTTCATTAAGATGTATTGAGGATTATTTGTATATTGCATATGTTTGGGAAGCTTGTGAACTTGGACATGGTGTTTGGGTTTATTGTTTAGACATTTTGATGCATATGTGACTAAGTGAATGAAACAAGATGTTTAGGGACTAAGTTTGAATGATTTAAATGCTCTTATATGCTGAATTTTTGTGACCTGAAGTAGAGGTATCAATATTAAGGCCTTTAGAACAATACCTCTATATTTTCGAAAGTGTAGGAAGCCAGAATATCAATTTGGTATCGATACCTTGGCCCGAGTGTAATAGCCCGTTTTCAGTGAAATTGGAATAGTGGTTTTGGGAACACAAATCCGACGTGAAAATATTTATTTTATTATTATTTTGATGTCTACAATATATTAGTAGTGTCGTATAAAAATTTCATTAAGAAATTTTATTGGTTGCATGTTTAATTTGGTGAAAAAGACTATGTCGTAAAAGGTGCAAAATTAGAGTTCTATAAGTTAAAGGTATCTAATTGCTATGAAATTAAATGGTTAAGGGATTTAAATGGTAATTAGGCCATTTTGATTATTTTTTGACTTATTTGGACATTAAATATGTGATTTCAAAGGTTACTATTAAAGGTTAAATATGTAATTTATTAAATAAGTTAAGTAAAATAATGAAAACAAAGCTATCATCTTTGGTTTTTTCTATCTTCCACCGAAAATTATGGTGAAAAACACCATTGATGGATGTTTGAAGGTTCGACCATTTCATCATTGCATGTAAGTGAATTTCGGTTTCATTTTTAATGATTTTTATGTTTTCAAGATCATTGTAGCTTAATCTAGCTAGCCTAGGGACTAATTTGCAAAACTATTTAAAGACTAGGGTTTACCATCAACATGTTTGTGTGTTGCTTGAAATTTATGAAAGATTATAAGTCCTTGTTGTTAAATAAACAACTTTTGTAAAGTGATTTTTGATGAAATTATCATTTAGGGTCTATTACGTAAAAATAGTAAAACGGCATGGTGAAATCATGAATTAATGCCTTGTTTGGGTTGATATAAGTCCCTAGGTAAATCAGCTAGCTTAGTATATGGATGAAATTGCAGGAATTTCAATTTACAGGCTTAAGGTTAAAATATTAGGGGTAAAAGTGTAAATTTGCAAAAGTATGTATTTTGGACTGAATTGAATAGAATGATTATTGAATGGATTGAAATTGCTTATTTAGATCAAGTTACGCCTCATAGGGATCTAGATCGAAGGAAAGATAAAGTACCGGACTAGTCGATCCTATTTCGTCATTTTTGTGATCGAGGTAAGTTTGTATGTTTAAATAGCATTTTAATGTATTTGATTTAAATACTATTATATTATTCATCATATCATGTCACGATAGAAATCTAATGATGTCACGATCGGTTTGGAAGCTTGTCAGAGACCTATTACACTATCTAGGGACTATTTAGTAGATTTTGATGTTTGGCTTGTAAATTTGGTATTATGGTTGATGAATTTTTACATTTTGATGCTTTGATGGTTGATGTTGAAATGGTCAAATGATGGTATATTTTGAATGACCAAATTGGTATGTTTGAATGTGATTTGGCATATGGCCATTATGGTAAGTTTTGGTATAGAAATAGGTTAGAAATGTATGGGTGATGAATAATTAAATTATGCATATGTTTAAGTATGTTTGGTTGTTGTGATTGAGGTGTCTTTTGGGCATATTGCTTGTATAGATAAATGACCTATTAAATTGGTCTTATTATGCATTTTTTAGGCATGTTTTAAAGGCTTGATTGTATGTGCAAATGGCTTGTAGGTGCGTGCTTTTTTAAGGTGAAGGAAATAGCTTGAAATTGGCCTATTTCTTGTCCACAAGGCCAAAGACACGGGCGTGTGCCTCAGCTGTGTGTAACACACGGCCATGCGACACGGCTGTGTGTCCCCTATAGGTTTCAAAGTGTTTCAAGTCAGGCAATTACACGGCCTGGCACACAGGCGTGTGAGGCCATTTCGAGAATTACATGGCCTGGCACACGGGCGTGTGGCTTGGCCGTGTGACCCAACTCAGAGGGTTACACGAGCACAGACATGGATTGGGACATGACCGTGTCTCCTTATTTCAAAACTTACACGGCTTGAGACACGGGTGTGTATCTCAGCCCTGTAAGGCACACGGTTGTGTAACCCCTGCATTGTGAAATTTTCTATCTTTTTCCATAAAGTTCTAAATGTTTCTGATTTAATCCCAAATCGTTTCTAAAGTGTTTATTAATGGCCTCAATGGCTTAAATAAGGGACCATATGCATGTGTTTGACTGAATTATGCTATGATTTATGAAATGTTTGGAATTGAATGTTTTAAGTTACAATTTTACAGTAATGCTCTGTAACCCTATTTCGACGACGAGTACGGGTTAGAGGTGTTACACTGAGTACCGATACTCGTGGTGTAATTATTGATACCTTGTGAAAGGTACCAATATTTTTTGATGTTTTGAAATTTGACGAGAAATAGAATGCTAGTTTTGTATCGATTTTACAGGTGGTATTGATACCAGTTAAAGAAAATATCGATACCATAGAAGTGGTATCGATACCTACATAACATTTTTGGAAAAATTTGCTAAGTGGTCCCTATGCACGAGATATGTACATTTTATGTTTGTTTGTCTTGTGTTAGTATGATTAAACGCTAAACTAAGCTTGCTTGACTTGATTTTCGCATAAATGCTAGAATAATTAAAGTAAAACGAAACTACACGTATTTCAACTCTAATAATTACAATGAAATCAATGTGAGATGGTGTTGTGGCATCTTGATATTCGGCCTGGCGTCTAGGCCGGGTATGGGGTGTTACAAGATCTAACCCAACAAGTGTCACCAATGTCTACGCCACATCCCGATCAATTCACTCCACTTATTCTTATTCATTTCACTAACCCTGTGTTTTTTCACAAGCACCACACTATGCACCACTGCAGCGCCCTACTTTTACCCCTCTCGTAGGTACATATTTTGCAGTACTTCCATCCCCAGCATTCTATGCCCCCATTTCGACGTCGATGCCAACACAAACGTCGAGCCAAATGCCGGCTCCTGTACCGTCGCTAATGGCGACATTGATGCTGTCATCAATGTTCAAGTCAATGTCGATGTATCCAGGTTTTCTAACATCATACAATTATTCACTGATAATGTCAAAAACACTCATCACGTCATTGTTTTATCATAGTCTGTCTAATCAAATAAGAGATCAAACAAACTCTTCTTCTTCGAACTAGTCATTAATGGTAGGTTCATATGGGTATCCTTTTCCTTTTATGGTGGGGCACCAATGCAGCCACCTTTTTGTGGAGTGGAGGATACATAATGGGAGGCTAGGACGACACCATACTCAAGCACGGAGGAAGGCAATGGAGACAAAGATGAAGACAAAGCCAAGGGTGGAGATGAAGATGAAGACATTGGTGGAAATGAAGACCATGGTCACGATCAACTGGAGGAGCCGGCACAACTAGTTGTGCATAGAAATCCTATACGTACCCGTTAGACATTGCCCTGCGCCACAAATTTGGCTCGACGATGCCGGTGATGTATTTTTTATTTACTTATTACATGTAAATATAAATGACAACAATAAAGAAATAATATTTTTTTTGTATATTTCTATTGTAACTCATTTTAATCTTTGTTAAATTCTAATGAAATTATATGTAAATTTCCATATATAATATTTGATATGAAATATGTAACTTTGGATAGGCACATTTATCGAACTAGTAGCAATTCCCTAAGAAGTTGTAATTGGTACTTGAAGTAACGCTTAAAGTAGCAATTTTTACACTACGTAAATGTTAGCAGACAGTGACAAATACAACTAAAATGCAAGTTAAAAAGAAGAACAATTTTTGTATACACAAAAAAGGAAGCATTGTAATCAATTTTATATCGTAAAAAAATGAATGCTAGCAACGTTGAGGTCGCAATGTACCCTTCAATACAGAACATGTTGCCTTTGTATGCCTTGGGTTTCTATAGTACTCACAAAGCCTCTATTGATTGTCCCTCACTTGAACATCCATATTGGAGCATATCCGAGTGGAATTCAAACAACCTTTCGGGACGCGACGCAAGTTCATGTTCGATGTCAGCTTTCGGATAAGAATGAAGGTTAAATATATTAGCTAATTGGAAATAGAGAGAAAAATTACGTTGATTACACAAGAAAGCTCTCTGTTTTTCCCTATGATTATGGCATCAATCTTATGTATGATATATATAAAACATCATTTGTGGGTATCCAAAAAGCTTGAACTTGTGAACTCGTGATGACCATCAACTGGTCCCTGGTTATATTCGAACTCATGACCGCATCACAGCCGCCAACTGGGACCTCCACTTAAACTTTGACCCGTGATCGTATCAAGCATTGTCACCCCGAAACATGACTTTCATAGGATGGGTTTTTGAGGTAATGGTCCTATCCTGGCATAACATATGCAATATATGTGTTCTGAGACGCGTTATTGCATCATCGGTCCTTCAATTCTACCTATAAACTTTTGCGGTTTCACGCCTAAAACCTTAACCTTAATTCCTAAAAAAAACTTTAACCCTAACAAAATTTAAAAAACCCTAACTCTAACCCTATCAAATTTTTTTAAAAAAAAAGACCGAAGAAAGTTGGACATGCTTTCACACACTCTCTCTAAAAACGACTAATTTTCTTAATTTAAAAAAAAACAGCCTAAAGGCCAATTTAAAAAACAACATATATCTTTAATTTAGCCGCCATATTAGGTAATAAGCCTATAAAATTGAACAACACTATTAGTTTGAATTAATGGATAAGTGACTATATAAATGATAACATTAGTGACCATTTCATAACTATTCATAATTTGGTGACTAAAATAAAAATTTAGTAATAATTAAGTGATTATTAATATAATTTATCTTAAAAAATTATATATGTTGAAAGTAAATTAATCAAAATAAAATTTATATTTATCTATTATGTATTATGTATCTAAATAACTTGATACATGATATTATTAAACTTACTCGATACGAGTCGTTTTTATTTTTCCAGGGACATAAAAAGTAAAGGGGGTGCTATCAACTAAACTATATTTTAGTGCAACGATTTTGATTGCTATGAAATAAATAATTTCATTGGTTCATTTTCAGTATCAACCATTGAATGAGAACTTATATGTACTATGACACACACAGTGAGGCACAAAACTATTGCACCACTTGCCTATTTTAAAACCATAACTACATCTTATTTATACATTTCTACTACATCTTATTTATACATTTCTATAAACTATAAATCATTATCTAAATAAAAAAATGGTCCAATTAATAGGCAGAATTAATTTGGTTTTGGCTTATGCTTTCTCACTGTTCCCCACAAATCATCCATAGTCCAAACTACTCAATTATTGTCCCATAGTTTATATTATGTTCTTTCAAATCCTTTTTTTCTTCAAATATTTTATTGGTTTGAAAGATGACTAATTTTGTAAATTATAATCACCTTGAAATCTGCCAATCAATTTGATTCTTAAGCTACTCTAATCATTAGGGTAGTTTTGATTAAATTAATAGATGATTAACATAAACTGCATGGAGGTTAGCATGCTACACCCTGGTTGGAAGCAAAAATGTTGGATTCTAGTTGCTGGACCAAAACAAAACCTAATTTTCTTTTTCAATAATCTAATGAAAAAAGGGAAAAAAAGAAAAGAAGAGATGATTTGGACCTTTTCTATTAATTAGTAAATACAAAAAAAATAAAATAAAATTGATAAATAAGTCCTCCAAAAATCACTGTACAATCATCAGCAAATTTAAGGTGCAAACTATCACAGAATTAAGAAATTAATCATATCTTAAGTGGTTTTAATTAATTTCTTTCACCCTTTTTCTCTCTAGTTCAACATGCATCAAACAAGAAATAAGGATAAAGCAGTTTAATATATTAAATTTGGAAGCTTGATCTTCCTTTACATACAAAATCATCAGTCTGGCTTGTAATTCTATCAAACCTTTCAGATAAAAAAAAGCTTTGAAATTGTTTGAGTGAATGTAAAACCCCAACTTCAGCTGTAAATATTGCTTTCACTGGCCTATGATCCGAGAAATTTTCTTCCCCTCTGTCATATTCATGTTGCTTTAATCCTTTCCCATACCATATTATTCTGTCACACCTGCAAATCAAAAACATGAAACTCTTTAACCAAACCATAGGTGTGACCGAGTTATACATACATGAATTAACAGTGATAAGTAAATGATTACCATGCAGGGGCACGTTTCTTTTCGCCTTTTTTGCTTTGATGAAAGCATCCGTAATATACATCAGAATTGGGACGGTATTTATATGTAGGAGCGAATTGAATTGATCCTTCATTCCAGCCTTCGAATTGGCCATTCATCAGCTCCATCCGTAGCTTCATTTTAATAAACATAAGTTTAGAAAGAGAATTAAGGAATAAGAAGAATAAAGGCGAATTTCTTTTTGTTATTACCTGGTCATTTTCCAGCAGGGATTTCCAATCTCTTTCATCCACTAAGAGTCGAACATTTGATTCTGGTAGGGAAATTCTATAATTCAAATCTCCAAGGAAAATTACCCGACTGCAAGACAATTATGGAAATGGTTAATTCAGCTGATATCACCAAAATATTTCCATAATAGATTTATTTTAATCTTTCTGTTCATTATTAGTCTAAAAGGTAATTTTTTAACTTGATTAACAAGTCAACTTTATCATAAAATAAATGGATTGGATAACAAAAAGACGGTTTACCAGTAACGAAATTATATTAATTAGCCCACCAGATTAAAACTTGCATTTTAACAACTACACTAATTTAATTTATTGGAACCCTATATGCCGAAGGTCACAAATAAAAAAAAAAAACAATCTTTTATCTTTGGCGGCTTCAAATCCAAACAAGAAAGATTCAAAGTTTGAAACCGGTAACCAAATAATAATGTTTAGGGTTTATAATTTATTGGATGTTCATGTCTTGTTTTCATGATAGAGGATTAATCAATGAGTAATGAAGTAATTAATTTTACATACTCATGGTCTAGAATCTTTCTTGGTAAATCAAGTGAAGGGCCTCTAGGGAAACTTGTTCTGGAAAATATTTCAGAAACATTGGAGTTCCTAAGCTTCTCATCTCCTTGTCTACCCCCAGAAGCTAGATGACTGCACACAAAGCAGAAGCTTGTTTCATGTAGTCGAAATCTAACTGATACCGAACCCTGCAACCAAACGAAATAAAGAGGAAGAAGAAGAGATAATTAATAAGCTTCTTAATTAAAATTTCATTAATTATATATATATCAAAACTAGTTGTATCTTGACACTTGGTTATCACTAGGTACATAGAGATTAGAGTTCATTATTTGTTTGACAGTAAGCATACATATTGAGAATGATCACCTTATTTCCTAGGCAGCCCATGATTCCACAGCCTATACACGAGACACTAGGATACCGGATATAAGGACAAAGATAGCTTCGAACCCAAACTGTGATTAGAATCCCGACCATTTGCTTACTTATAATACACCGAAAGTCTTGCCCTGGGATGTTCTTGTTTTGCTCTTCATTGGAATGTTGGATTTTGTCTAGGCAGTGTGGTTTCTTCTTGTTGTTCAAGGCTCGTCTAATTAGGGAATTCCATTTCATGGCAACCATGCTATTTTCAGATCCTAACACGTTGGAGGCGCTAAGGGGTACAATTTCTTGAAAACTGGAAACAAGAAAACCAAGACGCGTACCACCACAATGATTTTTAATATCAATCATCATTGTTTGATTCTCTAGCAAAAACTAAGAAAGAAAAGAACTAACAATAATTATGGTGTACTTGATTACCCAAGAACGTAGATTTCGCAGGAGGTGTTGCCAGTATCTAACAAATCCTCTATATCCAAATCTTCAGGTGGTGCAACCCCTCCAACATTCCATGTACTAACGAAAATCCTTGGGAAGAAAATTACGAAAGAAAATTAGAGACATGCTTATTATTAAAATGAGGGAGAAGAGAACAATATAATGAGTTAAATACCTGTAGTTATGGGTATCCTTGTGGTGACTGAATATACTGTTGGGACTCAACGATGGACGATCTAAGCTTGGAATTTCTTTGTTGCATGGGAAATCAGCGACGAAATTGTTGCTTCCTAATCTCTTTCTGAGGATCTTGTTAGCCACTAATCTGGGCCACATAACCTGGATCAAGAGTTTTTATATATCAGTAGGGTAAGCTTCCTTCAAAAAGACAATATAAAATAATATAAGAAAAAATGCAATACTAACTTCTTGGTTGCCTGGCATGGTGAGGGAAATGGGAGGAGAGGTAAGGTTGCAGAGAGAGAGGATAAAGAGGATGGGAAGAAAGGGTTGAAAAGAGAAAGCCAAAACGGATAAAAATGAGAGATCATGCTGAGGACTTGAGAGAGAGACCTCTGCAAGTTGCGAGGGAAGAGAGGCCTTAAATTTCTTCAAAACAGTGTGACGTTAACCATGATGCGCCATTGTTGTCTAAATTATCATTTAATAAAGCCAGAGAAATTTAGAGTGAGAAAAGAGCAAGAAAACATGGGTCTTTTTTTTGCAGGCTTCAACTTTTTTTTGTTTTTGTTGAGATGATTGGAGGATCTGAATTATCTTAAAATATATATTTATTTAAAGGGCAGCAAGTGGGAAAGGAGGGAGGATGGTCCATTACTTAAAATATTATATACTTATTTCCATCTCTCATAAAATTTTAATTAAGTTGTTGAATGAAGTATATGTTAGAAATTTAATTTAAATTACCACATTAAATCAAGAGAAAATAAAGTTATTCTAATAAATATAAAATTAAAGGTATTTAATCTTTTATTTAAAATAATATTTATTTTGTCAATTGAATTTTAGTTCATTGACCTCGGACTTATGTGTTTGATCATGTTTAAGTGTATTTTATCTTTTTATTTAAAGATTCGGTATTGTATAAAAAAATATTCAATTAATATTTTTAGTCACATGTTTCGACTAATTTAAATCTACTAACGATTTAAGCTAACATGTTTTATTTTAATTTTTTTACTTATTGCGTATATGTTGTCATTATTAATTTCAAACCATAAATTTTATTGTTTATTAGACTTTTTCTTAAACACACACCTATATTCTAAATATGTTTTTTATACACGACGTATAAAAGAATTACTATTAATTTTTTAAAAATCTACCTACATAGGGAAACTACAATGTGTGAATTTAAATCTAAATTTATTTTGATTTAAATTTTATTACTTCTGAACCTTGTCCAAATATATTATGATTATCAATCCTATTATACATTATAATGATTGACAAAATTGTAATTATTCAAATATTATATTGCGATTGTGATTATATTATACTAAATTTACGTGTAACCTAAAAAAACTCAAATATGGTATATTTCTACAATTTATCATATATAAAATATGTTTTTAAATTCCTATCATTTTAGTTACAGCATCTCAAATAGGGTGAAATATTTAAAAATGTCAAAATTTTTTAAAAAAATTATCGAATTAGGTTGGTTCTTGGAAAAATTATGAGACTAGATCGAAATTTCCACAGCTGTTATCCTTCCCACGACTCCCTCCCACCCTAACGACTATTTAAATAGGTGTTGAACCCCCTCTCAACTAACGGCTATTTTTTCTATATAAATTTCTAATTATTTTTATTTTTTTTTCAATTCAATCTCAACTCTCTCTCAAATTTCTCTCAATTTTATTTTAACTTCTCACTCAATTTTTATTCTTCCCTCAACTCTCTCTCTCTCTCTCTCTTTTATTAAAATTGTATTAAGGTTTTTTAATTATTTTTTCTATTACAATTTATTTTTTATTTTTCAAAATTAGTAATGAAAAAAAATCTTTAATTCATTTGGATGACAAGCACATTTCAGTCGATCAATTGCAAATGGTAAGAATTTGTTTTTATTATGTTTAATCTAGTTTAATTTAAATATTTTCTTGTTATACTAAAATTTAATATTTTGTATGTTTTTTTATATATAGTTGGAAGATCAAATTTTGAAGATATATATTCATAATCTACCCACTTCTCCATCATCCTTAATTGAACCATACTTGAGAGATGCAATATTTTTGCACGTGGCCAGTATGGGTAGGGGGTGTAGATTGGACCGCACACTTGTAAGCGCATTGGTGGAAAGATGGAGACTCGAGACGCATACATTCCATCTTCCATGCAGCGAGTGCACTATCATACTCAAGGACATGCAATTACAGCTCGAGTTACTAGTGGATGAGGCAATAATGACTGGGTCAGTTGTTGCAGTAGATTGGAGAGATGTATGCGAGCAATTTTTGGGGAAGGTTCCAGACACAATTTACGGAGCCCAGATAGATATGAAATGGTTGAAAAGAAATTTTGGTGGGTTCGATGCGGAATCAAGTGTAGTCCAAAGAGAACAACATGCTTGGGCGTACATTCTTATGATCACCAAGGGTCTCCTAATACTCGATAAATCACGAATCTTGTCTATTTAAGCTGGACTTTAGAGAAGCTGGTAAACTTAGTTGGGGATCAGCCGTGTTGGCAACGTTGCACCGAGAGATGTGTCGGGCGACGGAACCATATAAATTAAAATCAATAGTTGTATGCTACTACAACAATCATGGGCGTGGTACTGATTGTCATTTTTATGTCATCAAGCAGACTACCCTTATACATTCCCACTCATAACAAGGTAAAATTCATTAGATAATATATTTACCATAATAAAATTATTTAAATTTTAAATTATTGTGTTAGCATATTATTTCAATAGGTGGAACCATGGGTCGAGTTACATGTGACTATTGCAAGATCTTCAAGATATACTGCTTCTTTTAGATCAACGATCGGAAGCGGGGGTATGTATTTTTTAGATTTGAATTATTTAATATTAACGTAGTTGATTTAAAAATTAATAGTATATATAATTAAAATTTTTATTATTTTAATATAGTTTGAATGGATGACATACTCTGATTTGAGAATTCAAGAATGCATCTCGTTGGAATTCTTGGTGAACCTCAACATTTAGCACGTGAATGTGTCATTGGTAGTGTACGGTACAGTAGAGACGCACGAATCATATAAAATTATAGAACAGTTCAGATTTAGGCAAATGATTTCGTTGACACCCCAAGACATTGAAGATTTGCACCATATCAACTTATAGGGGACAACGGATGAAAATTGGCCTATATTCCACGTGAAATATATCAACCTTTGGAACAATAGGTACGACCTTTTACCTACTCGTAAAGCTATTATCGCTTTAGAGTTAGCCTGCGATCTGGAGTACATGTCATGGTTTAGACACCATAGCAAGCCATATCTATTAGCAAAAGAGGATAGGGGTAGGCAACGTTATACGAGGAAGCCATAACGGCCACCTAGGCATCCAAAGTTTAGAGCAATTATCGAGGTGGGTCAGTATGGCTCAACTCATTCTGGTGCTTTTAGTAACCCCATCATTTTTACACAAGTAACACATTTTGCACCACATTTTTCTATTTCTACATCGATGCCAGGTTTTACTTTTAGACCACCACCTTCGTCCACAAAGCTCGTGTGGTCCAAACATACATTGCTACATGTTGCAATTGTATGAGCGTGTAGAAAATGAAGTGTGCCAGATCTCCCACAACTGCAGGTCTGTTGTCTCAAGTGTACACGATACACTCCCCCGACAATACCTTGGTTGGGTCTATCGAACTCTGTAACTTAAAATAATAGGTCTTCGCGCGAGTGACACACTAGATACATAAAGTTCAGTCGTGTTGTAGCCTTCCTAATTTATTTCATAACGTCATCATTTCAAACGTTGCTACCTTTTATCTGTCCAACATATTTTTTTTGCTCACTTTGGAAAAAGTTCAGCCAAACAAAAATATGTTTCTTCGAAAACCATGGTTATCGGCAAATGACGTGTTCTATTCAATATGAAATTGATGCATTCTGCCAGGTTTGTTGTCATGTGCTCATATCATAGACTCCTGTCATACAATTGTATCCATTTATCGAAGGGTATGTTAGAGAGGTACCTCAATCCAGCACTGTTAATGGCTCGTAAGTTTTCCAGCATTTCATGGAAACGATGTTTGATAAGCTCGTACCCTGTCTAGAAAAGTGAATAATTTATCCATAATGCCCAACATCTGATGACTGGTTAAATATCAAACATTTAAATAGTGGTGAATACATACCCATGTAATCACTTGTGCGCGTTGAGCTTCAGATTTGTGTTGTCTATGGTAGTTCACCACAACATGTCTTAAATAATACCTATAGTGTGTGCGATCTCAAAGGCTTCCTTGTCGTTCAATTGCAGCCAATATTCTAGGTCCATTGTTGAAGATGACGCATATATCGGGTTGAAGGCAAGCATGCCTCTTCAACCTAGACAGGAAGAAATCCCAATCGTCTTCTCCCGACATTATTCCAAAGGTAATTTGTAGGATTTTTCGATTGCCCTCATGTGCCACAGCCAATAACAACCAATGTGTATATCTCCCGTACATAAATGTACTGTTGATCTGTATCAGTTGCTTAGAGTACTGGAATGCCTGTTGACATTGCTTGAATGTCCAGAAGAAACAATAGAACACTTGGCATCCGTAGAGCAATCGATTGTTTTAATATGCAATCATCATTTCTAAATCAATTACGCAAACTGGAACATAATTATCCAGTACTTGACACCACTACCACAAATCATTGTACGATATGTCCCACCCATTATGCATATTCTCCAATACATTCTTGTTTACAATCCACGCCTTGCAGTATGATGGCGTGTAATCGAATTGGCTACAAATATTTACAATGAAAACCGGTACCGCGATCTTAAGACTCTCTTTCACCATAAGTAGTATTATGTTCTCGATCATCTCCAAATCTAATTTTAGATGGTCCCATGAAATACCTGCAACAACACGAGTACGTTAAAATTGGGAATTCAACACCCCAGATTTAAGACAGTCTTGAAGAAGTACTCGCGGCAACACATATGTGTAGAGCGGCATATTTCTTTATGATCCAAAACCTCATTTTCTTCTTAACATAAGCCATGATTTTCCATACACATCTGCTATATCGCATTGTGCATTCGACCTCGAACTTGTCAGATCAGAATTTAACAACATGGAAGTTTACCATGTTCTTTATGTTACATTATTTTATTGTAGTGACAAAACCATCTTTGAAGGAAAATTCCTTCCCACGTTTAAATCTCCCAAATCTAACAAATAACTTGCATGGCTCGGTCTTCTATGTGGGAATTCTACAAACTCCAACCCATATTCTACTGATAGGTCCACATTATGCATGTAGATCGGAGATGAGTATGCCCTGAACAGCGAATCTTTTTCGGCATCTTCACTCGGACCTTTACCATTTGAACCTTCATCTTCTGGTTTAGTTGGAACCGACTTTGGTTTAGAAAATAATACAATTTTCAAACCATCGGCCTTGGGCTCCAAGATTAGATTGGCATCAGATTTAGTGCCCTCTTTATTCTCAACCCCACCAATATCTCTAGGGTTGGATGTCCCCTTGCTAGTGGACGTCACAGGGAATACATCATCTCTTCTTGTATAGTTGTTGAAAGAACCAAAATCACATGTTGATTGCCAACCACTGAAACTTGGTGTCATTCCTCTGTAAGTGCCCAGCGTTGAACATCGGCTGATTGAAGTTCAAATCAAAACCACTAAGTATCATGTTAACGTCTAGTATTCCGTATTACTGCCAAACCCTAACTACTAGATGTTCTTCCTATCTTGATTGAAATTTAGGGCTGAAATCGATGAGTGTCTTCTCATTGATGATTCTGGAATATTATAATGGAAACTTTCTAACAAAGTAGTAAACCCACCGCACAACTGTGTTGTTGGACTCTTGACTTGTTTTTTCGTTCCGAACTCTCGAACTGAAACATATGTCGACCTCTGAGTGCCTTCATTAGTGTTTTCATACTTCGCATATAACTCGAGTATTGATGATCTGTAACAACCTGATTTAGACCCTAATCAGAACGGTGGTTTTGGGACTACGAATCCGAGTCAAAAAATATTTTAAAATTATTTTTTATGTTTATTTTTTTGTGAATTTGTGCCTGTGAAATTTTCGTAATTTAATTTTGTTGTTTGAGTGTCCGATTAAATAAAAGGGCTTAATCGCGTAAAATAAAAATTTGACGGTTAATTGTAAAAGGGCTAAAATGAATATGTATTTGTAAATGGAGGTATTTAAAATGTAATTTTACCTTAGTTAAATATCATGGACGGTTGTGACCATGCATTTAAAATGGTTTTATATTTTTTACATAGGGTTAAATATGTAAATTATGTAATAATATCTATATAATAAAACATATAATAATTAAAGCCATATTCTTCATTTTATTTCTTATGATCGAAACTTAAAGAAAATATAGATTTATAAAGCTTTGAACATTCGGCTACTTCTCAAGCTAAATCAAGGTATGTTTTTACTTTAGTTTTTGATAATTTTTACGTTTTTGAGATCGTTGCTTCGAGTACTATCCAACCCATGCTTAAATTTTTTATTTTGATGCATATTTTGAGTTATGCCATTGATGAATATTTGTGTTTTGTGATGTTTGATGATGAAATATCAAAAATATGTTTTAGATTAACATGTTTTGTATTGGAGTTTTTGAAGATTTTGAATAATTATCACTAAATTGCAAAAATAATAAATTGAAGGACTAAAATGAAAAATAAACGAAATGTGAGGACTTGTTTTGGTATGGGGAGTATTTGGCCTAAGTATAGTATGAGCAAATTTTGCTTGTTTTGTGTTTTATGCAATTAGGACTAATTTGTAAAAAATATGAAATATCGGGGGTAAAATGGTAATTTTCCCATTTTGTGTTGTTGGATTAAATTGAATGAAATTGTGTTTGGATGAGATTAATTTGAAATTATATAGATCAAGAACAAAAGAAATCAGACTTGGATCGGGGAAAAGCAAAAAAGGTCGAATAGTCAATTTACATCGTTTGTCGATATTTGAGGTAAGTGTTTAAGCAATTAGACATCGTTAATTTTGAATGTAACATAGTTTAATATGCAGATTTGGTATTTATGGGTTTATGGTATAGTTAGCCGAATGTGATAAAGCATAGAGATAATGCATTTGAGTTTGACTCGATTGAGTTATAATATTTGGAAGACAGTATGAATTATGTGGAATATTTGAAATGTTCGATATATGAATTTTTTATGAGATAGCTTTATAATAATGATATTCAGGCTATGAGCCTAGCAAGCCTTGTGCTGGTGAATTTAATCGGGCTTTATGCCTAGCAGGCTTATTGCCGGTGAATAAAATTAGACTTTGAGTTTAGCAGGCCTTGTGCCGGTATGTGATTTAGGCTTATGCCTAGTAGGTTTTATGCCGGTGATTTATTTTCAAGCCTATGCCTATAAGACTTCATGTTAATGTGGTAATTGAGTAAGTAAACTGAGCTAAATGATCTTGTATATTCAGCCATATAGGAATGTACATATGTGATGTTATATTGGATCTTGTATATTTGGCCAGATGAGTGATGTTGGTATATGAAATTAAATTTTGTTTAGTGAGCTTGTGTAATGTGTGGAAGATATTTGAATATATAATGATATTTGGCTTTGAAAGTTGAATGAAAATTTGTAAATTGTTAACCTTATAAGTCTTCGACCAAGGTGATAGTTATGTTAAACATGTGTGGTTATGGATTGATTAAGTTGAAATTAATTTTGGCATTGATATAATAAATTAGTTTATTTTAAATTTTAAGGAGTTGAATATATTATTGAGTTGATATTTGCTTATGACTTACTAAGCTATAAATGCTTACTCTGTGTATATATATGTGTTTCTGTTTTATAGATTTTGGATTCAAGTTACAAGCTTGGGGATCGTCAGCAAAGTTCACCACACTATCCGCAGCTTTGGTATTTAAATTATTGAACTTAAATTATGGCATGTATAGGTTGAAATGTGTTTTATTATGAAATGTTGAATTATAGTTATGTATAACTAAAGCCATGCGAAAATAGCTAAGTTGATTTATGAATTTATGTTATTTCGGGTATAATATTTAAGTGTGCTATGTGTGAATGATGATGGAGTGAATTGAATATGATCTTAATGATTTGGTTATGTGATTAATTTAGGTGATAAAAATATAAGTGCTAAAGTTGATGAAGTTCGGTCAAGGTATATATATATATAAATGCCATAAATGATATGAAGTGAACTTGTGGTTTGATTTATGTGTGGTATTAATGGTTAATAGATGTAGTTATAATGTTATATACTATGAATGAATGGTATATGTGATTTGTAGTATATATTTTGGAAATGGTTTGATTATGGTTGATAAGTTGGTCATGGTGTATATAAATTTTCATAAGTATAATTAAATGATTCAGTTTTAATTGTATATAGATAAAGAATATAGATGAAATTGATTGATAAGTGTGGTATAGGTGTTAAATGTGTGTGGGCATTGATGATATATATATAATAGTTCGAATATGGTAAAGGTTATTTAAGACATTATATCTTGTAAAGGTTTTGTAATTTGGCTTAACAGTCGAGTAAGTTGTTGATTATAAATATGAACATGTGTATGTATGTGTAATTAAATGATGTTTGTCATTATGATTTGGTTTGTAATGGAAGTGTATATGTGTATATGATGCTTATGTGGTTGGTAAAATAGGTATAAATGATGAAGTTTGATATTAAATAAGTATTAGATATGTTTTGTTAGTAAATTGTATATTTAATAAGTATAAATATGTTTATATATATTTATGAATATGACTTGTGTTAGCAAATGAGAATGTTCAAAACTGTACTTATGTTCAGTAATGCCTCGTAACCCTAATCCAGCGATGGATACGAGTTAGGGGTGTTACATGATCCACTAGCAATATGCGTCAGCACCATCGTCTCTAACCCCTTTGCACCTTTAATATTGAAAGCGTCATATTTGACAAGGTTGACTGAAGCACAAAATCGATATTGCAATGACGATACTTTCACCTGGTTGGATCTGATGAACTTTCACCTAATTCTTCCATGCAGCTCTACCAATTGTATGTTCGGGTTAAAAGCCAACCGCACTGTATTCTCTGATAAAAAAACTCTAAACCCTTAAAATATAAAATACTAAAACCTACAAAACCCTAACCCTAATCTTAATCCTATTTTAACAAAAACCAAAACCCTTGCCCTAAAAAAACCCTAAACTCAGAAGGAAATGCTTTTAGTTGGAAGCATTTTCAATGGATGTGGCAGAAAGCGCATTCAGTTGGAAGCGTTTTCTTACAAAGTCGCTGAAAACACTTCTAGCTAGAAGCATTTTTGTGTTTTCGGCCTAATCCTATAATTCTTCTAAAAATCGATCTAATGCGATAATTTTCTTTTAAAAATAGATATTTTTGAGAAATTTACTCTATGAAATTACCTAATCCACAAAATACACAAAACAATAAATTAGCTTACGTGACAAAAGATAATTGGCTAGAGATTCTAAAACAAGGTTTTACCTTTCCAATGTTATTTGTTGTTTTCTTAGTTATTATTATTTTGGGTGGAATTATATAATGGAGATGACTGTAAGATGTGTGTAACACTTTGCCGTCACGTAAATTGGATTTAATATTATAATCTCTATCCACCCAAAGTTTATGATATCTATTTATAGAAATTATAATATACAAAGTTATTTGATTGTACAACAATAATTAGTTGTTTCAAACAAAATAATCCTTTTTTTAAACGTAAGGTAAAATGTAATCTTGAAATTTTGTATTTAACAAATATATATTTCTTTTAAATAAACAAAATGCAAAGCATGTTTTAAGTAAAAAAATTAAGGTCAACATGTGTTATTAGTATTTGTACTCCAATAAAAGTTAGAGATTTGATAAAAAGTATTGAAATTATTCATATATTTCAAAAGTTAAAATTGTTTTTTCTCTATATTTTCCGTTCTAAACTTATATTTTAATTATTGACATGGTATTTTTTTTATTAAAATTTATCAGCACACTCATATAGTTATATTAATTTTGTAAATAAATGAATAAATATATTAGAAATAAAATGAAGTCGTTCCAAAAACCGATGTGACTTCCTTTCCGCGTCCAATAAAAAAGGGAGAACAATTAAAAAGGATCTGATAGATACTTAGAGAGTAATACTACTAGGTAGTTAAGTAAAAATTTTCATGAGTAATTCCCAAAACCATATCACGTGTCAAATAAAATTTTTTTGAGGTGTTTGATTTATAATTGTTAAGGTATAACATGTTTTGTTTTTAATTAGAATAATAAAAACAAATGATAAATTAGACCAAATTTTAATATTATGTTCGTAATGCTATAATGAGATTACACATTATATTATAAGATAATTGTAATGTGAAATTATTGGATAATTAGAATGTTGAAATCTAAACACCGAAATCTCATTTGTAACATTAAGAGTCGTAATATTACATTAGACGAACCAACCGCCCCTATAACATAATAAAATTAATATTTATTTTACAAAATTGAGTTTCATATAGTAAATAGGCTTAACGTTGGGTTTAGATTAGATTTATCATTGTAATATATAATTGTTTAAATTTGATATAAGTCGAAATAAAAATAAATTAAATTTTAAATTTTAAATTTGCACCTAACTAATTTTAAGCTCATTAGGACTGTGAACTTTTAAATTCATAAATATTTTATTTTAAATATTTTTAGTAATTATGCATATTTATATATACATCTTTTTAGTGTTCTTTACCTTTGTTTTACTTTTCATATTCAAGGTATATAATTATTCTTTTCAACAATGTCATTTCTAAGGTTTAAATATGGTTCTCCACTTAAAAATATAATTAGGGTCATAGATAAGAGACTAGGTAGTGGCTTTGTCCCCCAACCAAAACGGTAAATATGTATTTTAGTCCCTTTAAAATTTATAAGATTCAAGTTAGGATAATGATAAATTGCAATTTGAGCCTCCAAAATCTATGCTTTATCTCTACCTCCCCTAATGCAAATTTTTAACTTTTCCCTGAGTACAATGCCTTTAACACTACACCCAATATTTGTTGGTAGTTAATTATACGTAAATTTCTTTTATTATTATCTAATTTTTCTTTTATTAAATTCCTAAATATAAATAACTTAACATATCTTTTAATATTCATATGATAGCATAGCATATTTAATTTTTATAAGATATAAATTATTTAATATATATATAAGGAAAGAAAAATATTATAAATTTGAAAATGAGTTAGGTTGAGGTTGGACTTTAAATATTAAAATTTAAGTTGTACATTTTAAATAAGCTTAATATTTTTTAGGGTAATCTATAAAAATAGTCACTTTTGTTTGCCTCAGGTTACATTTTAGTCACTTATGTTTAAAATGTTACATTTTAGTCACTTATGTTATTATTTTGTTACGAAGTGATCACTCTACTGTTAAGTTCTGTTATCTCTCTAATGGTAATCCTACGTGGCAATCCAACTAGATTTTAGGTGCCAACTTGGATTTCTAAATGGGATGAAAATAGATTTTTAATTAAAAATTAATCAATTAAAAATTTTAAACCTAAACCGTAACTAAAAAAACCTGTTCATCTCCTTTTTTTTATTTTTCTTCCGTCTCTTCTTTTTTCAATGGTTTTTTTTAATTTGACTGGAAAAACCATTATTAAGATCAAAATAGTTGAAATCAAATTGACTGCTTCATAAGGATGGATTCAATGGAGGGTTCAAATATGTCTTCTTTGCATTCCTCTATCTCTTTTATTCAATATTGAAAAACAAAATATTAGATTTTTTATTGTTTAATGAAAACCCTAAATTAAAATTCTTGATATTTTCTTTTACTTTCTAAAATTGTTTGTGCGTCGGTAGACATCTCATAATTGAAATTGATTCAGCTGATGGACAAAGCATCATAAGGGTGTAAAAGGGGTTAGTTAATTTTCTAGATTGAATATTGTGATTTTCTTTGTGAGCTCTGGCAAATTGTTTGTTATTTTCTCTCTGTTTGTTTACTGTTTTTGTTCTCCCTTTCCTATATAAATTCCAATTTTCAAAGTTTAGCAAGTTGTACAATAAGCTAAGTAGAATACAAACTGTTGAGAGTTTTCTGCTTACCGAATCATTTGCAGTGTTTGCTTATATCATAGTATCTTGTTAGAGGTAGCTTAGCAGCATTTGAATTATACTCCGTTGAAATTAGTGGAAAATATCAATTTACACCCTCTTATACTTGCTCAGTTTTATACCAACTAACCATAGCTTAACTACATTCATTGTGTCTTTGGTCTCACAATATAACATTTGCTTCAGTTTTATTACTTTAACCTTCTGGCCTATTAGTTCAAATCAAGGGCCTGATGAAAATCTAAGATTGGTGACCGTGCAAATAGAGGTGCAAGTCGACAAATATTAGCTGTTTGTATGCTCATGCTCATGAGTTTACATGAGCATCTATGAATGAAATTGTTTTCACTTTGTTGATTTTACAGATTATTCTTTCTTACTGTTGATTTTGTGCTGAATTACCTTGCAATCTTTTTTTTTTTTTGGTCTTGGGTAAGTTTTGGTTTAAAGCTAATTGGTTAGTAACTTTTGTTTTCTTTAAATTATATTTCTATGTTATTAGTTTTATCTGCTTAGTACTTGGATTATCTTATTTCATTTGACTTGAAGTTGGTGATATATGAAAATACTTGGGTTGCATGTTGTTTTGGTGTTTAACTTATCTTTTTCATTTATTTACCCGCATATTTTTGTTTAATTAGTTAAATTGCAATCCGTGGCATTGATGGTCATGTAACTGGAATCACTTTTTCTGCCGATTTTGTGAAGAAAAAGATCCTTCTAAAACTAAAAGACCGAAATGCTCCTCATGTAAGATGTTTGCCTTTTGTTTGTCTCCTTTCCACTCACTCATCCATTGTTAACTATATTCAAGTTTTATTCTACTTCATTGTTATGTGTTTTATATGTGCTAGTGCTGCTGGTTATTGAAATGCCCCCTTTTTCAAATTATTGAATGCAAATTATGATTTTTGTTTTAAATTTCCTAGGTCTCACAGGGTGAATCGGAACAGCAAGGTGAATCATATTTTGTAGCAAATTCACCTGGTTCAACTGCTGCGAGACAACGTCAACAACAGGAGGCTAATGTATATCACTTTTGTATATGATATTTTAGTTAACCCAAGGAGAAATGAAAAGTAGCATACCTAGTGGAAGCAGTGGACATAATATTCCATTAGAAAATAGTTAGTGTATCTGTAACAGATTGATTCAATCAGTGCATTACCTGAAGAAAATGTAAATTACAGGAATGCAAATGTATAACAACTTTTCTCTTTACTGCAAGAAAAAAAATTACAAAAAGGTAGTTGTACATACAAGAACGACATATGACAATTTAAGAGCCGCACAATGAACAAATAGTTGTGTTTTGTGAGACGAATAGAAATAAAAGTTAAAGAATATGGTCCTTTTCTTTTCTCTTATTTATTGAAATTAAGCTAAGGAATCTGAATATTTTCTATTAAAATTTTGTGAATTGACTGAGGCTTTGAGAAGAATAGGCAATGATAACTTCCTTTAATCATATTAAAATAATATGATTCCACAAATGCACACAACATTTAGACTCGAGTATGGTATTAACATGTTAAAATTCAACGTAATATTCACCAATAAAACCAACATGAATAATCAGAAACTACGGTATCTTGAGTCTTGACATACATCATATTCGTAGCCTCTTGTACAAAAAGTCTAATGATATAACTCGTTTCCTGTTACGTTATCCTTGGAAATTTATTATGGTAGTAACATATATATGTAAATTGTTTACTTATCTCATGGATATGCAATCATTTCTCAAGTAATTGTTCAATAGTTCAACATTTCAAAAAAAAAATTGTTTGCAAACCCTAAATTAAGACAAAATGTATAATCTAACTATTGTTAACATGATTAAACAACTCTTCCAAAAAGATATAATATTTGTCCACAAAACAGATTTCCCCAAACAAAATATATTCCTAACTGTGCAAAAAAATAAAATCCAATTCAGTTAAAGTAATTGATCCATCCTTGGGCGTTTTTTAGATTGTGATAGTTGTGTTGGAGTGGCGTCATTAATTTGTTGAGTTGGCATCATCTAACTATTTTTCGTTGACCAAGTGGATTATTCCTTTTGAAAGGTAATTTGGCCCTAAAATTTGCTAGAAGGTTTGAGCTTTGTTGGCTTAAGAATGGTTGGCTTGCTGTGTTATCCATTGAAGTGGCTTGGTTCAAAATTTGTAGGCTCGATGACTGGTTTGCCATTTGGGTTCCCCCGAAAATACCTTTGCAAGTGGCCTGTTTTGCCACATTTAGTGTAGTTAGCTTGTTGTCCTGTCTTGCTTAATTTTGGTCCACTTTTTCTTGCTTCATCAACTTCTTTCCTCCTTGTTTGTTTGGGTCTTCCTAAAGGCCTTCTAATCATAGGAGGAAGAATAGGCTCCATGTCCCTCGCATGTTCCCATTGTATAGGACCTATACGTAAAAATTTAAAGATGTCAAACACATTTTACAAATAAGTAATATTTTATAAAGGTTTAGGGTTTTAGGGCTATTACCTTTTACAGGGTTAATCAAGTGGCTGTAAATATTCAACTGGGTAGTGACAATATAACATGTATTGACATAAGTTTCGGGGCTCACAACCAGTAGTTACATGCAAGAAATAGCATGCTTACGTGGGATTCCTGAGAAGTCCCATTTTCTGTATGAACAAGAGGAGTTAAGGAGGTCAACCACATACTTGTTGCCTAATCCACAATTTACCTCATACTTCTCGTTTCCAGCATATACTTGCCATACACTACAAACAAAGTAACATTTTAAAGTTAAAACTTTTGCATCCAATTAACATAATTCAAGTTTAGTAAAAAAGAGTTAGCAAACTTATTGGATTGATTAACAATTTCAGACAACTTCTTCTGTATCCTTGGACATAAAGGTCCAGGATACTTCTCAGCAGCCTCCCTCATGGAAACCAAACTTGTCATGACTTTTCTTCTAATTATTTCCAACATCGTTAAGATTGGTTTATCTCTAGCTTCTAAAATGATCTACAAGGAGAGCAAGTCCTTAAATAACTCCAACAACAATTATACAACATGAAGTGATAAATAATTAGATTAAAAAACTAATTTTAACCTTGTTGAAACATTCACTGTTGTTGTTCAGTAGCAGATCAGATTTGTGTTTGGTTGAGAAGTGGGCTCTTGACCAAGTCCTTGGATTCTTTCCATGCAACCAAGCCTCAGCAGATTTTGATAGTGACCTCATTTCAGACATTGCTTCTTCAAATTGTCTTGGAAAAGTTACTTTAGCAGCTTTCTAGTAAGTGAGACGCATAGCTTGGCCTCTAAATCCTTCCATGTTTTTGAAATTATTGTAAAGATGTCTGGCACAGTTTCTTACTTCAGCATTAGGGAACAACACAAAAATCACTTCTATTAAACCCTACAAAACAATTAAAATAACATGATAAGCAACTGTATTTATATAAACATTTTAGCATATAATATGACTTTATAGTACATTTTGTTTATCAGACATGAAGCATATATTATAGGAGTTGTTGATCTCCAAATCCTTCTGTAATAGCTTAAGGAACCAAAACCATGAATGTTTGTTTTCACTCTCAACTACAGTAAAGGCCACTGGATATATATAATCATTGGCATCAACCCCAACAGCAGCAAACAAATGTCCACCATAATATCCCTTCAGCCAACACCCATCTAACCCTATAATTCTCCTACAACCAGTTAACCAACCTGATTTGCATGCTTCAAGACATATATAAAGCCTCTAAAATAGCCTACAGTCTAATTTACATATGGTTGTTGTACTAGGGTTGCTTCTCTTTAACTAAAGCAAATAATCATATATATTGGCATATTGGGCGTTGTGATTCCCTTGAACTAGTTCCAGAGCCTTAATCTTAGCCCTCATACATTTAGTCCGATACACAATTGTTCCAAAATCCACCCTAATATCATTTTGTAAAGATGTTAAGGAATAATTAGAATCAACTTGAAATTTGTGTAAATAATGCCTAGCCATCCACTTTGAAGTAATATTCTTATTTTTCATTACCTTGCCACATTTATGGTGATTGATTAAGGTCTTAATCTGCCAACTCGCATCCATTGGATCCTTGGGACTTAATTTGGATGCCCACAATGTCCATGGACAACTAGGTACACAGACTGCTTTCACCCTAAGCTTGTCATTCCTAGTTAGTTTGGTTACTACCCTATTTATCCTCCCATATTGTTTAACTGCATCTTTTAAAATATCTCTGCTAGGGAAAACCAAACCCTTTATCAATATAGGGTTCCTCATATTGGTTTGATGATTGAACAGAGGGTACTTTTTATTCCCATTTCCATCATAACCCAAGTTATTATTCAAATCTTCATCACTGTTACTATCAAAATCATCTCCTAAACCCCAAAAATTTGAGCCTAGTAAGTGGCCTAACTTCTTCTGTATCATTTCACCTATCAGTTCAACTTTTGGTTCATCTACCCTATCATTATCAAACTCAAGAATCAGAATAAGAAGTACCTGACTCATAAGCTTTATATGAACTATCATCTAAGTCAGACGCTTCTCCTCCAAAATCTCCCCCTAAAGTAATTTGTTCAACATCAAACCCTAAACCAAAAAAGGAAAATAAAATAATATATTAGTACCAAAAAATTGCACAAAACTTCAAACCTGAAATCAACATTATATAAGCTCCAGTTTAATTTCAAACAACATAACTAATAAATTCATAGACATTTTAAAACATTCGGATAGCAGTCGATATTCATATTTGGACAGCATTAAAACACATAATCTAGAACATAAAAATAATAGCCATTATTCATATTTTGACAACATAAATATGTCATTAAGAGACATTGTGACAGCAGCTATAAATTGCATTTGGACAGCGTAAATATACAGATTAAAAGATATTTTGGCAGCAGCTGTAAATTGCATTTGGATAGCATAAATATACACATTAAAAGATATTTTGGTAACAGCTATAAATTACAAGTGCAAATTGTTAACACATTGTGGCAAAATTGGGGAACTTCAATCCTTACTTAGACAATTAGAGTGAAGTTAACATTATATACATCTTTAAATCAATTATTTGTTATACATTTGCATCAAAATACACCCAAGTTAAAATGAAAAGCTGAATATAGATATAAGCATAAAGGATTGACAAAGAATAATGTTTGTTTTGCTATGGCAATTCCAATAGCAAGGGTCCAAGGTTTCTTAGTACATGCATATTAGGATGGGGAATCTTTCTTTCTTTTTGGTCAGTTGAGTTTTGATTTGATTTTATAGGATTTTAAAAAAACGAATTCAAGTGAGTCAAACAGGTTTCTATTGAAATTTTTGAGGCCAAGTTGGGGTAGTTTTAGATCCCAAGCCGTCGCATTCCTATGATATTCCTACCCTTAAGAACTAACTTATCTTTCCTGATAACCAGGGCTCATCTCTAACCAAAAAGGGAAAAGAAAAAGTGGCCTAAAGGCTAAAGTATATGATGTATTACATATATATGATTTTGGACTTGTACATACATATGAAAATACATATGTATATATATATACCTTTTGGATAAGGGTGATATAGTATGGCTTCACTTCCTCAATGTTGATCCTCTCTCCTAAAGAGGTAAATATATGAACAATGATCACCCTACCCTACTTACCATGAATCAAATGATGCTTGTGGTTAATAAATCTAACTCTGAATACATGCAAATGATTCACCACTAGAAAGAAGACTTTTCCCGAAGAAAAATTCCATAAAAAAAGTTAAATAACTGTTATTTTCTGTGGAAGACCATGCACAACTGAGTGCAAAAGGGGAACTGAGGTAGAAGCCTAAGGGTTAAGGCTACCAAAGAGGGCTTGGACAACTAGGAGAGAGGGGTGCCCCCTTAGACAGCCAGGAGAGAGGTGTCTCCAAGAAGGAACAATAGAAAGGGTAGCTAAATTTATACTAAATTTCTTGTCAAGATGCAAGCTTCACAAAGGTGCACAAGGGTCATAAGATGTTTGATAGGATGTTTGAATAACTTGCTAAATATAAAATTTTCAAAGCAATGCACCATTTTTATATTTTAAACTTTTAGGAACAGAAGACTCATAAGGCCCCTGATTTGAACTAATAGGCGAAAAGGTTAAAGTAATAAAACTGAAGCAAATATTATACCGTGAGACCAAAAACACAGTGAATGTAGTTAAGCTATGGTTAGTTGGTATAAACATGAGCAAGTAAAAGAGGGTATAAATTGATATTTTCCACCAATTTCAACGGAGTATAATTCAAATGCCGCTAAGCCACCTCTACCATGATACTATGATACAAGCAAACATTGTACATGATTCAATAAGGAGAAAACTCTCAACAATTTGTATTCTACTTAGCTTATTGTATAACTTGCTAAACTTTGAAATTTGAAATTTATATAGGAAAGGGAGAACAAAAACAATAAACAAACAGGGAGAAAATAACAAACAATTTGCAATGGCTCACAAAGAAAATCACAATATTCAATCTAGAAAATTAACTAACCCCTTTTACACCCTCATGATGCTTTGTCCATCAGCTGAATCAATTTCAATTATGGGATGTCTACGATGCACAAACAATTTCAAAAAGTAGAAGAAAATATCAAGAATTTTAATTTAGGGCTTTCATTAAACAATAAAAAATTTAATCTTTTGTTTTTCAGTATTGAATAAAAGAGATAGAGGAATGCAAAGAAGACATACCTGAACCCTCCATTGAATCCATCTTTATAAAGCAGTCAATTTGATTTCAACTATTTTAATCTTAATAATAGTTTTTCCAATCAAATGGAAAAAAAACCATTGAAAAAAAGAAAAGACGGAAAAAGGAAAATAAAAAAAGAGGAGATGAACAGTCTTTTTTTAGTTAAGGTTTAGGTTTAAAAAATTTAATTCAATTAAATTTTTTAATTAAAAATCTATTTTCATCCCTTTTAGAAATTCAAGTTGGCACCTAAAATCTAGTTGGACTGCCACGTAGGATTATCGTTAGAGAGATAACGGAACTTAACGAAAGGGTTTTCACTTCATAACAAAATAATAACATAAGTGACTAAAATGTAACATTTAAAACATAAATGACTAAAATGTAACATGAGAAACAAAAGTGACTATTTTTGTAGATTACCCTATTTTTTATACCAACTCATTTCTTAAGCATAATATTTATAAGGTTGTTATTAGGTAGACTTAGTGAAAAGAAAAAATAATTCATAAGTAGGGTTTAAATGATTGCATGTGTTTATTTATTTTAAATTTTTAAATTTTTAAATATAATTCATCATTAAACTCCTACCAGTTCAATTTTTTCTTCCCATTAATAGTGCTTCCATTCTTAATTTTTTTTCTTGGACGTGAAATATTTCCATTGATTTGGAATTCGTACAAAGAAAGAAGAAGAAAGATTCTGTACATTGAAACATAAGTTCAAAGAAAAATAAATCAAAGAACACGGTGTAAACGTTTGCCAACAGACAAGCTATACTAAGAAAATCGCCAAATCTCAGGAATGAAAGTCGGTAAGAACAACTCTGCCATGAATACCCATCACAACTAGAGCATCTGATCTTAAGCAAGACTCAACCATCAACAAAAAAACACATCGATTGGTGTATAATATTTGTTCTTGACGAAGAGTCCATCTTGGATCACCTAACTCATTTAAACCGTTTAGATTAGCCAAGAAAATAATCAAGTCAATCAAGCCTTAAGAAAATCATATCACAAGTCTCGAGCAAATCGAAACACCAGATTTGAGCGAATAGGTCCTAATTGACTTGATAAGACCTCCAATGAGGGAGCGAGAAGGACCCGAGGCCAACATTTATTTAACCCGAGACAAAAACTGCTGAAAACTGAGAGTGGCTGGCATGGGGAAGTAAGAGGGACAAGAGGGGAGGAGGGGGAAGCGAGTAAAAGGTGAAAACAGAGAAAAGGTGGGAAACTGATTGTTCCAGAGTGGTCAAAGATTGCAACCCATATAGCAACGACTCCAGAAACAAAAAAAATTTATATATATATATTAGCAAGAGAAGGGAAGAAAGGGAAAGGAGGGAGAGGGGAAGGTGATCAGGGAAAAGGGAGGGGGATGGGAGAAGGGAGAAGGTCGGCACTGGCGATAAGGTCGGTAACCAATCTTCAGGAGAAGAGAACAGAGAAGGGAGAAGCAAATAGGTCGATGGACGGCTCGAAGGTCACCGCCTAGTCACAAAAATTTTTACCTCAAGAGACCAAGATGAGAAAGAAAAGTATAGGGACATACAAAAAAAAGTTTTTTTTTTAAATTAGGATAAACTATAAAAATCGTCACTTTTGTTTGCTTCAGATTACATTTTAGTTATTTATATTATCGTTTTGTTACAAAGTGGTAATTCTACCATTAAGCTCTTCGTTACCTCCCTAACGGTGGTGCTATATGACAGTCCAAGTTGGCATTTAAAACTCATTTGGACTACCACGTAGGATTGTCGTTAGGAAGGTAACAGTAAAGTGGCCACTTCATAACAAAAGGATAACGTCAGTGACTAAAACATAACATTTCAAACATAAGTGACTAAAATATAATCTGAAACAAATAAAAGTGACTATTTTTACAATTTACCCTTTTAATTATATCATAACCTCCACCCATTCTTAATTTTTAAACTTACTTTTCAACCTAGATAAATAATTCAATAGTTGATCATGTCTGGTTGCACACAAATAGTGTCAAATGAAAAATAATTTTAAACTTACTTTTAACTATAACATCAATTAAAAAAACATGTGTAAAATGAAAAACCACATTAGGTTTTTCTTTAAATACACTATCATTTATCGATATATATATAAATTAAAACATTTTAAAAATAAAGTGTAAAATGGAAATTAAATATGCCTAATAACGTATTGAATGAAAAACACATGGACATAATTCTATCATTTTTTTAAAAAAAAATGTATGAATAATTTCGATTTTTTATGAATGAAAAACAAATTAACATAATTTTATCAATTTTTTTTTAAAAGATGAAGATTTCTATTTTTTCTATTATACGGTAAATAGAAACTAACTAAGTTTTTTTTTATTTCATGCATCTTATTTCATATTTTTTTAAAAATTGTAAGGCATTTTTTCATATTTGTTTTATAAATTATAATTTTTTTTCAAGATTGATGATTGTTCTTCTCGGCAACGCAATCTCTAAAGTTTAAACATAATTTTTTTTTCTTTAAAAGTATACTTTACCTTATTGATACAATGTACAACAAGGAAAGGGGCAAAGAGGACTATGCGATGGTATTAAGGAAGTCGATTCACTTAGAAAACCGAAGAGACTAAAATGGACAAGAGGACAAATTGATTGCTAGAAGAGAGAGCAGTTGCTCAGAGTATACTCAAGGCTTAAGAGTTTAATTCCTTCTTTATCGTTGGAAAGGTATTTATAAGAGAGGTCTCTTATTCGTTAGCGTGACATGACAAGTCATTATGAAGGAGGTTGTCATCATGCAATACATGAAGGATGTGCATCATAGGGTCCATTTTATTATGCATTCAATAAACTATGTTGATATGTCCAAATGGATTCCAGTGACTTTAAAGTATTCACGCTTGAAGAGTTTTCTCACCTAGAAAGCGGGTGATTGCTCCATTTCTTAACGTGAAGGTGTTTGCTAGGAGGGCTTACCAAGTGGGCCACTATGAAACAAGAGGTCTATACTCTTTTAGCTAGGGTGGGGGTTGGGTAAGTTGTATTCCCAAGCGAAATAAAAAAGGAGATCAAAACTATCTATTCTGTTGACATGTGTAGAGATTGAGGAAGGATATAACATACCTTACCAATGAAATCACAAATTTTAATCATTAATGTAGTGCATTTTAAAATATGGCATAAGATGTAAGAGTATATTATATATATACCATTTAATTTAAATAATATTATTGGAAGTTAACAGTAGAAATGAAGAAATTATATAGACCAACTTTGATGTACCATATCAACCATATAGTTAGATATTTAACTTTGTTGAAAGGCTATGCTAATGGCAAACAGACCAAGTTGTTGTAGTATATATAATGCTTTTGGATCGTAGATGGTTTTGCTTTTAGTCCCAAAAGATCAGATCACATAAAAGGATCACTTTTTGGAGATTTCTTATTTATAAAATTAAAGGTTGTCATGAAAGATGAAAGATATATACAGGAAAATGCCTTCTTGGAATTCATAAAGCTGATCTTTCCATAACAATCGTTTGCGGATAAACGTATATTTTCATCCATAAAGCCACTTTAATAGAAACATACCCTTACCAATATATATATACACGCGCGCAAGAAACCACTTGCGTACTCTTCACAATCTTTTTACTGTTTTGAGAATACCATTCCCATTTATTAATATAATTAAACTTATGTATGTATATTTTGAAATTAATTTAATATATATTATATTATATTATATTATATTATATAAAATATTGTTTATAATAATAAACTTTTAATGATAAGGAATTGTTTAGTTATTTTTTTTAATTTACTCAAACTAAACGTATACATCATCTATATAAATTGTAGATAAAATATCAACGTTGAACTGTTAAAATATTAATAAAGCAGGAGTAATGAAAGTGTGTAAATTTGTTTTACTTTTATATCAATAAAGAAGATAAAATATGAATGTTGGATTTGTAAATATTAATTATAGAAAAAGTTACGAAAGTGTGTAATGGAAGTTTTTTGATTTTTGCCTTTCAGATATACATTTAGTTGCAACTGGACTTACTAACAATATAAAAATAAGAGATTGACATATAAGTTTGGTTACATTATTTGAAAACTTTCTAGCAGGGCTTTGCCTATCGAGTGAATCCATATAAGAGTGTGTTTGATAAACCATTGAGAATTTTCATTTCATTGAAAATGAAAATTTTTAACATTTAATTTTTTCAATTATGTTTGATAACCATATTAAGTTTTTACTTAATATAAATTTTTTAACAAAAAAAATGTTGAATATGATAAGTAAATATATAGCTACTTATCACCTAATGTGGAAAATATTAAGTTGATTTTATTTTTAATATAAATTATTTCTTCATTTTATTAAAATATTAAAATATTCAAAATTTATCTTTAACTTTTATAAAAAAAATATTCAAAATAAAATAAATAATACAATATCAATAAGATTAAAATTATGAAATAATAAATTTTCAAAAATCAATATTTACTATTATCAAACAAAATAATTATATTTGGGGCTTAATTTTGACGAATATATCAAACAATTTTATAATATTAAATTCAATGCTTATAGAATTTAGTACTAAAAATCCAAAACTTAAATTTTTAACACTTAATTTTTTAATTTGTCAAACACACCTAAAATCTCCTTGAACAAGATGTGATTTAAGTTAACTCATTCAACAAGTTATTACCTCACTCCTATACATAATCTAAAGCACTCCTCCACTAAGACTTTTTCCTTGAAAGCTTAGTTGCAAACTGAACAAAAAGAGCAACTTGTTTACAACAATTTTGTACTAAAATAAATTCCTCACATGAACAATATAAATGATTTTTCATTAACTATAACAATTTATCTATTAAATAATCATATAATGGTTTGCTTAATTACTATAAATGCAAATCTAAAACTCCTTGAATTTAGCTCGATAAAGTCTTAAATATGGAATGTATCAATAGAGGTATTTTAGGTGTAATCTTCTTTACTAATCAGATCTCTTCAAATAAGAAAGCTCGATCACATTGAATGTCTTCAAGATATCCTTGCTTGACTTGGCTTTCTTTACGTTTTGACTTATTAAATAGTTGCCAAAAATCTCAAAGATATGCTTTTAAAGAGTCCAACATTTTTAGTCAAAAGAAGTTATCCAAATATGACAAGTTACATTGGCCTACTAGATGCAAGCTGAATTGCAACTGGAGATGAATTTGACCGAAGTAATTGGTGCTAACAATCTCCCTCTTTAACATTTTTAATAAAAAAATACACAACAACGCATTCAAGCAAGGTAAATAAGGTCTTCAACTCAGGACTTCCCTTTAAACCAACCATTCAACTATATAAAGAATTACAAAATCAATAATAAACACATAAAGGTAACATTAAAAATAGAAAATCATAGTGACATAAAAACATAATAAAAGTAAGAAAACTTAAGTATAAGTTATGGGTAATGCAAAGAAATCTCACATTGGTTGCGTATAGGCTAATGAAAGGGTTTAAATATAGCATTACTCCTTACTTTCATTGAGTAATTAGGATAAAGGCCTAATGCAAATGTGATGCCGCTATCTGGCTCGTGTCTGTGTCTGCGACATATACCACGCATGTTTATTTTTGGATAAAACTTTTATATTATTTTTAGGAAAATAAATAAAAATCCAGTCAATAGAAAATATTTTTTTTGAACTATTTTTAAAAAATTGTATATGCCAGTTTTACCTTTTTACCCTTACATTTTTACTATTTTTCCCTTCAACTAATAGTTTAAATAAGAGGTTAACTTCCTCATATTTCATAACAAAAAACATAGCTTCTATCATTCTTCTTGTCTCCATCATTCATCTTTCTCTAAAAGCTCTGTTATTTTACTAAAAATAACATTAAAGGAAGTTTTGCCTAGAAGTTTAGGTTTTAAGCTTATGTTGGTCAAATGATCCGACCACCTTTAAACTTATGTTGATCTTATTTCCCGTAATTTTTTTTTAGAAAATAAATAGCAATACGATTGAGGTCCATCTTCTTCATTTGGGTATACGAATTTGGAAGCACTGTGTTTACCTTAAGGGGCGATGTTCGTTTTCGATTACATTGATCAAGACGAAATCGCTTCTAAGGTAGTGGTTCTCCACAATGTAATATTTATTTATTTTCCTTTATTATTTGTACTTGTCAGTACTAACATCTTTGTTTTGCAGTAGTAATTTTCCAACAATTTAGAAGTAAGTCTTACTATTGTAGAAATAATGTCTTTTGCCGTTAGCAAATACATCCATGATCTATCCAAACTCAAACCATTAGTGCATCTGATTAAAGATCCAGACAAGGTGATCACCGTTGCGGTCTCTGAGGTTAACTTGGTAGAAAGTGACACTGAGTGGATAGAAGAAACATGTGTTTCTAAACATTTCTGCGTCAACACAGAGACGTTCACCGATTTTGAGAATGTAGCCAAAGGTGAACAATTCTACATGGGTAATTCGAATAGTTCAAAAGTACTCAATAAAAGAAAAATTTTACATAAGCTTACTTTTGGCAAAATACTTGTTTTAAATAATGTTTTGTATGTTCCCGCTTTACGTAGAAACTTGATTAGTGGTGGACTTCTAAATAAGGCAAACATTAAATAATCTTTGAATTTGACAAACTTGTACTTTCCTGTAATGGAAACTATGTGGGAAAAGGTTACCAGAGTGGAGGGTTGTTTGTGATCGAGACTGCGTCTAATGCTTTTACTTCTACTTACATTGTTGAGTCTCTTGATGTGTGGCATGCTTGTAACACCCCTCACCTATATCCGACACCGGGATAGGGCTCGAGGCGTTAACGGGATTTCACGTTCATAAACATATTAAATCAAGTCACTAAGTTACGCTTTAATTTAAAACTTTTCAAATATGTATATCCTTTCCTTTAAATAGGTTTTCGAGACCTAAAACATGTCTAGTGGTGGCCCGAGACAAAATTGAGAGCGTTTGATAAACTTTGGGTACCTTGGAAAATTTTCCTTATCTTAAAGTGTTACACGCCCGTGTAGATGGGTTGTGTGGACTCACACGCCTGTGTGACTAGGGACACGCCCATGTCCTTCGATCGTGTGCAACACTGACTTATCAACATGGCCGTGGCACACGCCGGTGCTACCTGCCCGTGGGCAACACTGTCTTTTAGACATGGCAACGACATACGCCCGTGTGGCCTACTCGTATGCGTTTTTTATTTAAAATTTTAAGTGCAGAGGACACACGACCATAGCCCACACCCATAGGATGGAACCATGTGTCACACACGGCCTAGACACACGCCCGTGTGTCCGACCATGTGGACCCTAATAGCCTATTTTCCAAGCCTTAAGTCACCCCTTTCTACTCCTCATACCTAGTGGTTACCAAGTTCGAAGGAAAACATGATTATACACTTATAAATAATCTTGATAAAACTAGGTGTATGGAAACGTCATATCATTGGTTTCATACATGAAAGGTTATTTCCCATTTAGTGTATATGGGTTTCCATGTCACTTTAATTCGTTCGAAATTGGCTCATTCATGTAACTCATCGCCAATTGGTAGCAACCCATCACTTGTAAATAAAACCATACAAAAATTCGTAGGTCATAGCCTATTTCAATTAAGCCAATTTTCATGGCCATATACAAAAAGATAAACATAGTTTTACATGCCTTCATTTGGAAAATCAAATGACACATATAACAAAATACTCAAAAATCCTATAAATGCCATTGAACAAAATAAAAATCCTATACAAAAAGATAAACATAGTGTGTCGACTCTCCAACCGTCTTCCAGTCCTTATGAGTCCTCGAGCTCTGTAAAATAGGGAAAAAGAGACGGGTAAGCATTTACATGCTTAGTAAGCTCGAATAATCGGAAAGTAAACTTACCGAGTAATTATCATACATCCATGTTTAAATCATGAAATCATCAATCATGAAATTGATTCCCTATCACATGCACTCAATCAATGAGTTAGTCACATAACAACGCATCATGTAATTTATGTAGATGATCTCATTATTCATCATCTTATTGACATACATCGTATTAATCCCGTTGAGTTTCTAGAGAATTTCGATGGAATACCCATTAACCGTCAATTCATACGAATGATCATTCCATATATGCACTCCCGCGAACCTCACATCAGATGGCGGGATTACCAGTCTAGGCTAAATCCCCCATTTTATGAACTCATAAGGTGATGTCGGGATTACCAATCTAGGCTAAATCCTTTATAGTGACAAACACCCTTAGTGAGCTCGGATTTGAATTACCAGTCCAGGCTAAATTCAGACCCTAATTGAATTACCCGTCTGAGCTAAATCCATTATGCACACATATTCTTCGGAAGGCTCAATCATTCAAGGAACACCTATCCGGGTTAGATCCTTTCTATATTTGAGATCAACGGATTACCCGTCTGGGCTAAATCCTTACTGCAACACATGCAGGATCTCGTTACACATATCAATCAGGGTTCATCCATCAAATTCCCTTTATCAACCTCAACCGAGACATTTTTCACATGTTACCATCAAATATGCATTTCTATGATATTTCATGCCAATAATAAATGCAATCATCATGCTTTCAGAAATCATACAGTTATGCATTTTAGGGGTTTACTTAAAGTTATCCAAACTTACCTGGTATTCGTTTCGGAGTTGTGTTTAAGTTATTCTGAAACCTTGCGTTTACCTTGATCGACGTCCAAAATTTGTTCCTTGGGTTCTATAACAACAAAATTATATCATTAATACCCCATATTATACATCACAAGTCTAATTCTCACCCTCGGTCCAAATGACCGTTTTTCCCTAACCTTTTTACATTTTTACGATTTAGTCTCCAGGCTCATATAATGAAACACATGCACTTTCTATCTTACCCAAGCCTAGCCGAACACTTTTATCTCTTATGGAAACCCAGATTTCCCATTATTTCTTATTTCTACCACACATTTTACAACTTTTGCAAAATGGTCCCCAAAAGGGTTTTTCATGAAAATCACCTAGGAAAAGATGTTTAACACACATTCAACTTTCATATTCCTCCATAATCCATCAAAATACAAGCAACTCATGCATGGGTAAATTTTTAAACCTGAACCCTGGCATGAAATATGGGTAGAAATGAAGAGAACAAGCTACCGGGATTCTAAAAATACAAAGAACATTAAAAACGGGGCTTAGAAGCACTTATTATTGAGCTTGAAATGTTTGAAAACCCTAGCTATGGTGACAAGAGAATTTCGGCAGTATGGAGAAGAAGAATGGCTGATTTTGGCTTGATTTTTCCCATTTTATTTCATTAAAAAGCCAAATGACCAAAATGCCCTCATGCCCATGCAAGCCCATTTTTGTCTAAAAATTTAGAAATTGGGTAAATTACTCTCCAATACCTTCCAATTCATAACCCAAAGAAATTTCATACAAATTGCTTCTAGAATTCAAGTTTTGTCATTTATTCAATTTAGTCCCTAATTTCCAATTAAACACCTTACTCACAGAATTTCTTCATGAAGCTTTAACACATGCATATTCTCATATTCTAGGCCTCATAGTAATCATAAATTAAATATTTTGATGTCAAATTTGTGGTCTCGAAACCACTTTTCCAATTAGGCCTTATTTTGGGATGTTACATTTCTCCTCCCTTAAGGACTTTCGTCCCCGAAAGTCTTGCCAGAAAACAGATTTGAATATTGGCTTCTCATGGTTCCTTCTGGCTCCCATGTAGCCTCTTCCACACCATAGCCATGCCATAAAACTTTTACTAAAGCCACATCTTTATTCCTCAACTTTTTAACTTCACGAGCCAATATCTTAACCGGTTCCTCTTCATAGGGCATGTCCTGTCGAATTTCAATCTTAGTCGGCGAAATCATGTGAGAGGGGTCTGATCGGTATCACCTTAACATAGATATGTGAAACACGTCGTGAATCTTTTCCAGTTCAGGTGGCAATGCCAAGCGATAGGCTAACGGTCCAACTTTTTCAATGATCTTGTACGGTCCAATAAATCGTAGACTCAGTTTGCCTTTCCGGCTAAATCTCAATACCTTTTTCCATGAAGACACTTTCAAGAACACTCTATCTCCAACTTGAAACTCAATTTTCTTTCTTTTCAGATTAGCATATGACTTTTGTCTATCCAATGCCGCTTTTATACAGTCTCGTATCACTTTAACTTTCTCTTCAGTTTCTTTAATCAAATCAACTTCGTGAATCTAATTTTCCTTAAGTTCTGTCCAATACAATGGAGTTCAGTACTTCCTGCCATACAAGGCCTCATAAGGTGCCATCTTTAAACTCATCTGAAAACTATTGTTGTAGGAAAATTCTACCAACGGTAGATATTTTTCCCAGCTACCCTGAAATTCAAGAATACAACATTGCAACATATCCTCAAGAATTTGAATCATCCGCTTAGACTGACCATCAGTCTGAAGGTAAAAAGCTGTGCTAAAGCTCAAGTTCGTACCCAAGGCTTCTTGTAACTTCTTCCAGAATCTCGAAGTGAACCTCGGGTCTCTGTCTAAAATAATCGACATTGGTACTCCATGTAATCTTACTATCTCAGAAATGTACAAGTCGGCAAATCTATTGAGGGAGTAATCTGTCCTCACCGGAATAAAATGAGCCGACTTCGTCAACTTATCTACCACAACCCATACGGCATCTTTCTTCTTCGGAGTCAATGGCAATCCTATCACGAAATCCATAGTAAATCTTTCCCACTTCCATTCGGGGACCATCACAGGTTGTAGCAAACCTGAAGGCACTTGATGTTCAGCTTTAACTTGCTGACATACTAGGCATTTCGACACAAATTCAGAAATATCTCTTTTCATGCGGTTCCACCAGTACATTTTCTTCAAATCGTTGTACATCTTGGTACTTCCTGGGTGAATTGATAAACGACTGTTATGTACTTCTTGCAAAATTTTTTGAATAAGTTCATTGTTTTTAGGTACACAAACCCTATCTCTAAACATCAAATATCCATTAGAACCAATCCGAAAATCTGATTCAATACCTGACTCACATTGAGTTCTTTTAGCTTGCAAGTCATCATCATTAGTTTGAGCATCATAGATTTCCTGATGGAATGTCAGCCTAGCCTCTAGCTCAGCCAAGACCGAACCATCATCAAGCAATGGCAAACGAGCATCCATGGCCCTTAATGCAAACAAGGATTTTCTGCTCAACGCGTCAACGACCACATTCGCCTTTCCTGGGTGATAGTCAATGATCTGTTCGTAATCCTTGATTAACTCTAGCCACCTCTGCTGCCTCAAATTTAATTCTTTTTGTGTCATCAAATACTTCAAACTTTTGTGGTTAGTGAATATCTGGCAAGTCTCACCATATAAATAATGCCTCCAAATTTTCAAAGCAAAAACAATGGCGGCAAGTTCTAGGTCATGTGTAGGATAGTTCTTCTCATGCGACTTCAACTGTCGTGAAGCATAGGCTATTACCTTGCCATCTTGCATAAGTACACAACCCAGTCCATTTGAGGACGAGTCACTATAGACTACAAATTCTTTTCCCGACTCAGGCAATACTAAAACAGGAGTTCAGTTAATAGTGTCTTTAATTTCTCAAAACTTTGTTGACACTTTTCCGTCCATTCAAACTTAACGTTTTTCTGTAACAATCTTGTCATCAGAGTTGCTATCATGGAGAATCCTTTCACAAATCTTCGATAGTAACTGGCTAAGCCCAAAAAGCTTCTAACCTCAGTTACATTCTTAGTTGGTTTCCATTTGACGATAGCAGAGATCTTACTTGAATCAACTCGGATGCCTTCACCCGAAATAATATGACCCAAAAATTCAACTTCCTAAAGCCGAAACTCACTGTTGCTAAACTTAGCATACAACTACTTTCCCCGCAAAGTCTGTAACACAATTCTCAAGTGCTTTGCATGTTCTGACTCATCTTTGGAATAAATCAAGATGTCGTCAATGAACACAACGACAAACTTATCCAAATATGGCCTGAAGATCCTATTCATTAGATCCATGAACAGCCGATGCATTCGTTAACCCAAACGACATGACGAGAAATTCATAATGACCGTACCTCGTTCTGAAAGTTGTCTTAGGTACATCCGATTGTTTAACTCGTAGCTGATAATAGCCAGACCTTAAGTCTATCTTAGAGAACAAGGTGGCTCCTCTCAACTGGTCAAACAAGTCATCTATCCTTGGTAAAAGATACTTATTCTTGATAATTACCTTGTTCAGTTGTCATCGATACATAACCTCATCGATCCATCTTTATTTTTTACAAGCAATACGGGGGCACCCCAAGGTGAAAAACTTGGCCTAGCAAATCCTTTATCTATCAGCTCTTACAACTGTGCCTTCAACTCTTTCAGCTCAGTTGGTGCCATTCTGTAAGGAGCAATAGAAATGGGAGCTGTCCCTGGCACCAACTCAATACCAAATTCTATTTCCCTCTCAGGAGGTAATATGGGTAATTCTTCTGGAAATACATCTGGGTACTCACATACTATAGGTACAGACTCAATCTTCAACTCTGTTTCCTTAATGTTCAATACAAATGCAAGATAGGCTTCATACCTTTTCCTCATATATCTCTGAGCAACCATTGCCGTGATCACAACCGGAAGCGTATCCAACTCTCTTGAATCAACCCGTAGAATCTCACCATCCGGGCATTTCAATTTAATATACTTACTACCACAATTTGCAATTACATCATGCAGTGCTAGCCAATCCATACCAAGTATTACATCAAATTTATCAAATGGTAACAACATAAGATTAGCCGGAAAACAATGACCCTAAATCGTCAAAGGACAATTCTTACAGACTATATCAACCATGACTGACCTGCCTAGTGGGTTCGACACTTTAATAATAAATTTCGTAGGCTCAATGAGTATGTTCATTCTAGATACCAAACTCATGCAAATGTATGAATGCGTCGACCCCGGGTCAATTAAAGCAATAACACTTGTATTAAAAAGAGAAAAAGTATCCGTAATAACATCAAGAGTAGAGGCTTCATCTCGGGCGCGTATCACATACGTTCTCGCCGGTGCTTGAACCTCTGATTTTGCAGCGTCTTTAGTCACAACTCGATTGCCACTAACACTCCCAGGGTATCTCGAAGGTCTACCTCGAGGGATAGGAGTACTCAATTTCGGAGTTACATCCACTTCTTTTTCAACTCGTTCCGGGTAGTCTATGAGAAAGTGATCAAAAGAACCAAACCTAAAACATGCGCCACTCTTCATTCGGCACTCTCCGAAATGAAATTTGTTGTAAATCTTACACTTCGGCTTTTGATCATCTACACTCCCCACACTAGTTAACATCGGCGAGGAAGACTTTTGACCTCGTCGTTTAGAGCTTCTTGCTCTACCTGAATATCCCACTGATGAAGTGGAGCGTTCATGCTTCTCCTGGCTTTTTTCATGGAGAACGAGAGTGTTTTACTGCTAGACCTCTTGCTCGTAACTCGAGCCTCTCTCTTTGCTTGTTTTCTTTCATTATTAAGCTCCTCAGCCTTCTTGGCCCGATCAGCCAATGCGAAAAACTCCCGTATTTCAAGGATTCCAATCAACAACTTGATTTCCTCATTCAGACCTTCTTCGAAGCGTTTACACATTTTCAACTCAGTTTGTGTAACATCCCAAAATAGGGTCTAGTCAGAATAGTGGTTTCAGGACCACAAATTTGACATCAAAATATTTATTTTATGATTATTATGAGGCCTAGAATACGAGTATATGCATGTGTTAAAGTTTCATGAAGAAATTCTTTGAGGAAGATGTTCAATTGGAAATTAGGGACTAAATTGAATAAATTGCAAAACTTGAATTCTAGAAGAAATTTGTATGAAATTGCTTTGGGTTATGAATTAGAAGGTCTTGGAGAGTAATTTTCCCAATTTCTAAATTTTTGGACAAAAATAGGCTTGCATGGATGAAATTTTAAAGAAATGGCATGATGGCATTATGGTCATTATGGTCATTTGGCTTTTTAATGAAATAAAATGGGAAAAATCAAGCCAAAACCAGCCATTCTTCTTCTCCATGCTGCCAAAATTCTCTTGTCACCATATCTAGGGTTTTCAAGCTTTCCAAGCTCAATAGTAAGTGCTCCCAAGCCCCATTTTTAATGTTCTTTGTATTTTTGAAATCCCGGTAGCTCGCTCTCTCCATTTCTACCCATATTTCACGCTAAGGTTCATGTTTAAAAATTTACCCATGCATGAGTCACTTGTATTTTGATGGATTATGGAGGAACATGGAAGATGAATATGTGTTAAACATCTTTTCCTAAGTGATTTTCATGAAAAACCCTTGTAAGAACTATTTTGCAAAAGTTGTAAAATTTGTGGTAGAAATGTGAAATAATGGAAAATGAGGGCTACCATAGGAAGGAAAAGTGTTCGGCTAGGCTTGGGTAAAGTAGAAATTGTATGTGTTTCATTATACGAGCTTAAGGACTAAATCGTAAAAATATCAAAGGTTAGGGGCAAAATGGTCATTTGGACCGGGGGTGACAATTAGACTTGTGATGTATAATGTGGGGGTATTAATGATATAATTTTGTTGTTATAGACCCCGAGGAACAAATTCCGAAGGTCAATCGAAGTAAACGCAAGGTTTCGGAATAACTGAAACACAACTTCGAAACAAATACTAGGTAAGTTTGGATAACTTAAAGTAAACACCTAATGTGCATAATTGTATGATTTATGAAAGCATGATGATTGCATTTATTATTGGCATGAAATATCATAAAAATGCATATTTGATGGTAACATGTGAAAAATGTCTCGGTTGAGGTTGATAAAGGGAATTCGATAGATGAACCCTGATTGATATGTGTAACGAGATCCTGCATGTGTTGCAGTAAGGATTTAGCCCGGACGGGTAATCCGTTGATCTCAAATATAGAAAGGATCTAGCCCGGACAGGTGTTCCTTGAATGATCGAGCCTTCCGAAGAATATGTGTGCATAATGGATTTAGCCCAAACGGGTAATTCAATTAGGGTCTGGATTTAGCCTGGACTGGTAATTCAGATCCGAGCTCACTAAGGGTGTTTGTCACTCTAAAGGATTTAGCCTGGATTGGTAATCCTGACATCACCTTATGAGTTCATAAAATAGGGGATTTAGCCTGGACTGATAATCCGACCATAAGATGTGAAGCTCACAGGAGTGCATATATGTGAAATGATCATTCATAAGAATTGATGGATAATGGGTATCCCATCAAGATTTCCTGGAAACTCAACGGGATTAATATGATGTATGTCAATAAGATGATGAATAATGAGCTCATCTACATAAATTACATGACGCGTTGTTATTTGACTAACTCATTGATTGAGTGCATGTGATAGGGAATCATTTCATGATTGATGATTTCATGATTTAAATATGGATGTATGATAACTACTCGGTAAGTTTACTTTTCGGTTATTTGAGCTTAATAAGCATGTAAATGCTTACCCTTCTCTTTTTCCTTATCTCATAGAGCTTGAGGACTCATAAGGACTGGAAGACGATTGAAGAGTTGACACACTATCAACTAGTCAAGCTTTGGTATAAAGACATTTTTATTTTGTTCAATGGAATGTATAGGATTTTTGAGTATTTTGTTATATGTGTCATTTGATTTGCCAAATGAAGGCAAGTAAATATATATATATTTTTGTATATGGCCATGAAAATTGGCTTAATTGAAGTAGGCTATGACCTACGAATTTTTGTATGGTTTTATTTACAAGTGATGGGTTGTTACCAATTCGCAATAAGTTACATGAATGAGCCAATTTCGGACGAATTAAAGTGACATGGAAACTCATAAACACTAAATGGGAAATAACCTTTCATGTATGAAACCAATGATATGAGGTTTCCATACAACTAGTTTTATCAAGATTATTTATAAGTGTATAATCATGTTTTCCTTCGAACTTGGTACCACTAGGTATGGGGAGTAGAAAGGGGTGACTTAAGGCTTGGAAAATAGCCTATTAGGGTCCACATGATCGGATACACGGGCGTGTGTTTAGGCCATGTGTGACACACGGTTCCATCCCATGGGTGTGGGCTATGGCCATGTGTCCCCTGCACTTAAAATTTTAAATAAAAAACGCACACGAGTAGGCCACACGGGCATGTGTCCTTGCCATGTCTAAAAGACAGTGTTGCCCATGGGTAGGCAGCACGGTCATATGCCACAGCCATGTTGATAAGTTAGTGTTGCATACGGCCGAAGGGCATGGGCTGTCTCTAGTCACACTGGCGTGTGAGTCCACACGACCCATTTACATGGGCGTGTAACACTTTAAGATAAGGAAAATTTTTCAAGGTGCCCAAATTTTATCAAACGTTCTCGGTTTTGTCCCGCCCCACGTCTAGACATGTTTTAGGTCTCGAAAGCCTGTTTAAGGGAAAGGATATACATATTTGAAAAGTTTTAAATTAGAGCGTAACTTAGTGACTTGATTTAATATGTTTATGAATTTGAAATCCCATTAAAACCTCGAGCCCTATCCCGACGTCGGATATAGGTGAGGGGTGTTATAGTTTGCACCCATTCAGTTGCATACTGGCTTAGTCATATGAACTCTCTCTTGTATTCCGCTACAGTCTTGTTCCCTTGTTTCAGTTCCAGGAACTCCTTTCGCTTGGAGTCCAAGAACCGCTGGCTAATATATTTCCTCTTGAACTCTGCTTGGAAGAAATCCCAAGTAATATTTTCCTTCGACTAACAAGGATACGGTCTTCCACCAATGGTATGCAGTGTCCTTCAAAAGGGACACAGCACACTTCAAACATTCATCGGGTGTGCACGACAAATCATCTAGCACCCACATAGTATTCTCGAGTCAGAACTCGGCTCTTTCAGCGTCATCATCAACTTCACCTCTAAATTCCTCGGCCCCATACTTTCTAAGTTTATCTACAAGGGCCCTACCAATTCTAACCGGTGCCATACCTTGCGGCACATCATCATCATGTTGATTAGGGGGCGGGGGAGGATTTGGTATGTTGGGGCGATTTATCAAGTAATCCCCAAACCATTCATCCATCATATCAAAGAAGGCAGCTCGAGCCTCTTCTCGGCCTTCTGACATAAGCCTTCTACTACTACTACATACAACTCATTGTACGGAAGCTGGAGCATGGCTCTCGGCTCCCTTGGACTCATCTTGTGCTCGATTTGAAGACATTTACCATATTCAAAACAATTTGAACAGTTAGGAGACGTCACACTATCAATATTCGAATAATGACATGTTTAGCAAACTTCAATACTCTCTACGGTAGTCCTAGAACTGACTAAACCATAGCTCTGATACCACTAAATTAACACCCCTCAACTGTATCCGACGCCGGGATAGGGCTTGAGGCGTTAGCTGGATTTCACGTTCATAAACATATTAAATCAAGTCACTAAGTTGTGCTTTAATTTAAAACTTTTCAAATATGTATATCATTTCCATTAAACAGGCTTTCGAGCCCTAAAACATGTCTAGAGGTGGCGCGGGACAACACCAAGAACGTTTGATAAACTTTGGGTACCTTGGAAAATTTTCCTTATCTTAAAGTGTTACACGCCCGTGTAGATGGGCCGTGTGGACTCACATGCCCGTGTGACTAGGGACACGCCCATGCCCTTCGGCCGTGTGCAACACTGACTTATCAACACGGCCGTGGCACATGCCCTTGCTACTTGCCCATGGGCAACACTGTCTTGCAGACACGGCAAGGACACACGCCCGTGTGGCCTACTTGTGTGCGTTTTTTAGTTAAAATTTTAAGTACAAGGGACACACAGCCATAGCCGACACCCATGGGATGGAACCATGTCTCACACATGGCCTAGACACACGCTCGTGTATCCGACCATGTGGACCTTAATAGACTATTTTCCAAGCCTTAAGTCACCCCTTTCTACTCCTCATACCTAGTGGTTACCAAGTTCGAAGGAAAACATGATTATATACTTATAAATAATCTTGATAAAACTAGGTGTATGGAAACCTCATATCATTGGTTTCATACATGAAAGGTTATTTCCCATTTAGTGTTTATGGTTTTCCATGTCACTTTAATTCGTCTGAAATTGGCTCGTTCATGTAACACATTGCCAATTGGTAACAACCCATCACTTGTAAATAAAACCATACAAAAATTCGTAGGTCATAGCTTACTTCAATTAAGCCAATTTTCATGGCCATATACAAAAAGATAAACATAGTTTTACATGCCTTCATTTGGAAAATCAAATGACACATATAACAGAATACTTAAAAATCCTATACATACCATTGAACAAAATAAATATGTCTTTATACCAAAGCTTGACTAGTTGATAGTATGTCGACTCTCCAACCGTCTTCAACTCCTTATGAGTCCTTGAACTTTGTGAGATAGGGAAAAAAATAGGGGTAAGCATTTACATGCTTAGTAAGCTCGAATAACTAGAAAGTAAACTTACCGTGTAATTATCATACATCCATATTTATATCATGAAATCATCAATCATGAAATTGATTCCCTATCACATGCACTCAATCAATGAGTTAGTCATATAACAACACATCATGTAATTTATGTAGATGAGCTCATTATTCATCATCTTATTGACATACATCATATTAACCCTGTTGAGTTTCTAGAGAATCTCGATGGAATACCCATTAACCGTCAATTCATACGAATGATCATTCTATATATGCACTCCCGCGAACCTCACATCCTATGGTGGGATTACCAGTCCAGGCTAAATCCCCCATTTTATGAACTCATAAGGTGATGTCGGGATTACCAGTCCAGGCTAAATCCCTTATAGCGACAAACACCCTTAGTAAGCTCGGACCTGAATTACCAGTCCAGGCTAAATTCAGACCCTAATCGAATTACCTGTCTGGGCTAAATACATTATGCACACATATTCTTCGAGAGGCTCGATCATTCAAGGAACACCCGTCCAGGCTAGATCCTTTCTATATTTGAGATCAACGGATTACCCGTCCAGACTAAATCCTTACTACAACACATGCAGGATCTCGTTACACATATCAATCAGGGTTCATCTATCGAATTCCCTTTATCAACCTCAACCGAGGTATTTTTCACATGTTACCATCAAATATGCATTTCTATGATATTTCATGCCAATAATAAATGCAATCATCATGCATTCATAAATCATATAGTTATGCATATTAGTGGTTTACTTTAAGTTATCCGAACTTACTTGGTATTTGTTTCGGAGTTGTGTTTTAGTTATTCCAAAACCTTGCGTTTACCTCGATCGACCTCCGAAATTTGTTCATCGGGGCCTATATCAACAAAATTATATCATTAATACCCCACATTATACATCACAAGTCTAATTCTCACCCTAGTTTAAATGACTGTTTTGCCCCTAACCTTTCACATTTTTACGATTTAGTCTCCAGGCTCATATAATGAAACACATGCACTTTCTATCTTACCCAAGCCTAGCCAAAAACTTTTCTCTCTTATGGAAGCCCACATTTCCCATTATTTCTCATTTCTACCACACATTTTACAACTTTTGGAATATGGTCCCCACAAGGGTTTTTCATGAAAATCACCTAGGAAAAGATGTTTAACACACATTCAACATTCATATTCCTCTATAATCCATCAAAATACAAGCAACTCATGCATGGGGAAATTTTTAAACCTGAACCCTAGCATGAAATATGGTTAGAAATGAAGAGAACAAGCTACCGGGATTCTAAAAATATAAAGAATATTAAAAACGGGGCTTGGAAGCACTTAGTATTGAGCTTGAAATGTTTGAAAACCCTAGCTATGGTGATAAGAGAATTTTGGCAGCATGGAGAAGAAGAATTGCTGATTGGCTTGATTTTTCCCATTTTATTTCATTAAAAAGCCAAATGACCAAAATGCCTTCATGCCCTTTTCTTTAAAATTTCACCCATGCAAGCCCATTTGTGTCCAAAAATTTAGAAATTGGGCAAATTAATCTCCAAGACCTTCTAATTGATAACCCAAAGCAATTTCATACAAATTGCTTCTAGAATTGAATTTTTTCCATTTATTCAATTTAGTCCCTAATTTCTAATTGAGCACCTTACTCAAAGAATTTCTTCATGAAGCTTTAACACATGCATATTCTCATATTCTCGGCCTCATAGTAATCATAAGTTAAATATTTTGATGTCGGGTTTGTGGTCTAGAAACCACTTTTCTGACTAGGCCTTATTTCGGGATGTTACATTTAGATTAAGACACGTGAACTTTCACTCTCTTAAAATGCTTAAAGAGATAAAAATGCTTCCTAATCTAGATAATAGCAACTTTAATAAATGTGAAATTTTTTTTGAATCAAAACATACTATACCTCACCTCAAACCTGTTACTAATAGGAAGACTGTACTTTTAGAGTTAATTCATACAAATCTACTAGATTTTAGAAACACAAAGAGTAAATGAGAAAAATGTTATTATATTACCTTTGTAGATGATTTTTCTAGGTTTATCTCCTAAGGTCAAAAGATAAAGCTGATAAATTATTTCTTCTTTATAAAGAAGTAGAAAATCAACTTGATAGGAGAATAAAACAGGTTATATTCGATCGAGGCAGTGAATATAGCACTAATTTCTAAAAGAAGTATGTGAGAAACACGACATAATACTTGGGACCACTGCCCCTTATACTCTAAAACAAAACAACATAGTTGAAAAAAAGAATAGAACTTTTAAAAAAAATGAATGCCTTACTTTTAAGCTTTAGCTTATCTGAGAATATGTGAGGGGAGGCTGTACTTTTTGCAAACCACATTCTTAACAGGGTGCCTCATAAAAAATTAGTCTGCACCCCATATAAATTATGGAAAGGCTATGTAACACCCCTTACCCGTATCCTAGACTAGGATAAGGTACGAGGCGTTACCACACACACACTTTTAGAAAATATGGGTTATAGAATTTCATTCTAATATAAAATTGACCAAACAGCATCATAGTGTCCCGATTGTAGACCTACAAAGTCCAAAACCTACATTAAAAGTGATTTGGGACTAAACCGAGAACTATAAAAAATTTTAGAAAAATTACTAAGGTTATGCCTCACACGCCTGGGAGGCAAAGCACATGCCCGTGTGCTTAGGGACATGCCCGTGTGCTTATGGACACGACTGTGCTAAATTATTTGGATTTATTTTTCATTTCGAACCTACAGAGACTTTCATAAGGCCAAGCACATGCCCGTGTCCCTCACATGGCCTAGACATGCCCGTGTTCAAAAACCCAGACATTCTGTTTATGAAATTATCATTCATTTTGAGGCACACGGCCAAGGCATACGTCCGTGTGCTAGGCCGTGTCCTCCACACAGTTTAGACACAAGGCCGTATCTTTACCCGTGTGTTTATTACCATGAAAACTAACCTAAAATTTTAAGTGCATGGGACACATGGCCAGGCAACACGCCCATAGGGCTGACCGTGTGTCACACACGGCCTAAACACATGCCCGTGTGTCTACCTGTGTAGACCTTTTTAGGGCTATTTTCCAAGCCATTGGTCACCCTCTTTCCTCCATACACACTTAGAGACTTCAATGGTATTTAACATGGCCTAATTATACTCTTAAACAACCTTGACATAACTCATTGCATGTTAATCTCATCTCATCGGTTTAGTACATGCTAAATTATCCTTTTTGTATTAGGGATTAGCATAACACATTTTACATTTTACACTTAGGCCATATTATAACCATATACGATTATATGCTATGTCCACTCTCAAAATATTAGGTTCCATTTCAATCATCCATTCATCATAAGCCTCATCATCATATCTCATAAAACATTTAAACATAGACATGCATCATTAGGAGGTTTACAACCTACATCAATATGAGCCATATCTCATGGTCATATATAAAAGAATAAGTATACCATTTAGGCCCTTACATTGGCTAGCCAAATGACACGTATAACAAAATAACCAAAAATCCTATACATGCCATTAAACAAAATAAAAGTATCTATATACCAAAGCAGAACAAGTTGATAGTGTGTTGATTCTCCAACCATTTTCCAATCTTCATGAGTCCACGAGCTCTGTAAGATAGGGAAAAGAGAAGGGGGTAAGCATTTATATGCTTAATAAGTCCGGATAATTGGAAAGTAAACTTACTGATTAATTAGCATACAACCATATTTAGGCTATAATTCCAACAAGCATGAAATAGTTTCCCTATCACAAATACTTAATCATCAAGTTAGTCTCATAACAATACATCATATCATTAGTCTTAGATGAGCTCATCAATTCAATATTTCTATTTCTATTTCTCATGTTAATCTCGTTGAATTCCTCGAAAATCTCAATGGATAGCCCAATTACTGTCAAGTCATACAAGTGATCATCTCATGTATGCACTCCCATGAACCTTATATCTTACGGCGGGATTATCAGTCCAGGTTAAATCCCCCTTAGTAGTAACTCATAGAGCAATGTTGGGATTATCAATCTAGGCTAAATCCCTCTTAACGACAATTGCTCTTATAAGCTTAGATCTGTATTGCCAGTCCAGGCTAAATTCAGTCCTCAATCAGATTACCTATCCACGTTAAATCCTTAATGCACCCATATTCTTCGGGAGGCTTGATCACTCAAGGAACACCCGTCTAGGCTAGATCCTTTCTATTTTGAGATCATCAGATTACCCGTCTGGGCTAAATCATTTTCTGCAACATATGAAAGATTTCATGTCATGTAAGCCATAATTTATCCATCGAATCTCCCTTTCTATTTCAACCGGGACATTTATCATCTTTCATTCACACAAGCACATTTCATGAATAATCATTCCATGAATATCTAAATTTTCATACATTCAAGAACATGCATGTTTAAGTATATTCAGAGTTTACTTCAGGTTATATGAACTTACCTAATAATTGTTTTGGTTTCGTATTTCAGTTATTCCGAAACCTTTTATTTTCCACGGTCGACCTCTGGAATTGGTTTCTTGGAGTCTATATCAATAAAATTTGACTATTAATACATCACATTTTTCATTTTACGATTTAAAACTCACCCCCGGGCAAAATGACCAATTTACCCCTAACTTTTCACACTTTTATAATTTAGTCGTAAGGCTCGTATAATGAACTGCATGAAATTTCTAAGTTATCCAAGCCTAGCCGAATATTTTTCTTACCTATAGCAGCCTACGTTTTCTTTCATTTAATATTTTTCTACCCATTTTCACAACTTTTACAAAATGGTCCCTTAAGCCATTTCCATGAAAAAATACTTAGTAAAAGTTGTTTACTATCCTTTAAACTATCATATTCCTCCATAAATAATCAAAACACAAACATCTTATGCATGGGTAAATTTTTGAACCTGAACCCTAGCTTGAAACATGGGTAGAAATAGAGAGAGCATGTTACGAGGATTTCAAAAATACGAAGAATATTAAAATACGGGGATAGGGAGCACTTACTATTGAGCTTGAAATGTTGAAAATCCTAGCTATGGAGAGCATGCAAATTTCGGCAGCATGGAGAAGGTGAATGACATGATTTTGACTTATTTTTCCCTTTTTATTCTTTAATTAACCAAATGACCAAAATGCCTTTCATTACTAAACTTCCAAAATTTTTCATGCATGCCCATTTTTATACAAAAACATAGAAATTGGAAAAATTACTCTTTAAGGACCTCTAATTAATAATCCATAGTAATTTCATACTAATTGCTTCTAGAACCTAAGTTTTGCAATTTATTCAATTTGGTCATTAATTTTTAATTGGACACCTTACACATAGAATTTCTTCATGAAAATTTAACACATGCTTGTTTTCATATCCTAGACCTCATAATGATCATAAAAAAATTATTTTAACATCGGATTTTTTGTCCTGAAACCACTATTCTGACTAGGCCCTAATTCGAGATGTTACAGATTATGTCTCTAATTTGCATTACTTGAAAGTGTAGGGGTGCTTAGCTAAAGTAGCCACTTTTAAAAAGAACACCAAGTCTAAAACTTTTGATGCAATTTTTATTGGTTATGCTTTAAACAATGTGACATAAAGATTTATATCCTCATATGATCATTCTATTTGTGAATCTAGAGATTTTTTTTTCTTCAAAAACATTTTTCCTTTAAAGAAATTTGTTATCATGCATGACATACAATCAGATTAACATGCTTCTTCCTCTTCTAGTAAAAATGCTAGGGATGCTCAATATGATGATGAACCTAGGAGGAGTAAAAGACAGAAAACTGCAACTAGTTTTGGTCCTGACTTTCTTACTTCTTTTATAATTGAATTTGTTAACTTAGACTCAATAAGTGATTCAATTTCTCCTACTTTCCTAATAGATGAGGATCAAAAAACATGTGTTGAAGCTGTAAAATCAACTGATGCTAGTTTTCGGAGAGATTCTATTAATGGATAAGCTAGAATCTATTATGTCTAAACATACTTTGGAGTTAGTGGACTTGCCTAAAGGTTGCAAACCTTTTAATAATAAATGGGTTTTTAGAAAGAAATTTAGACCAAACGGATCAATCCAAAGGTATAAGACAAGATTAATTGTAAAGGGATTTACTATAAAAATTGGAGTTGATTTTTTGATACATACTCTCCCGTTACTAAGATCTTAACCATTTTTTTTTTTTGCTTTAGCTTCCATTCACAACTTAATTGTGCATCAGATCGATGTGAAGATTGTTTTCTTGAATAGTGATTTAGAGTAGGTGATTTAGAATAGGAGATCAATATAGAGCAACCTTCAGGTTTTGTGGCACCTGGGAAGGAAGACAAAGTATGCAAACTCAATAAGTCTCTGTATTATCTCAAACAAGCTCCAAAATGAATGGTATGAGAAATTTCACAAAACTATCCTTATTTATGGCTTTGATGTTAATGGTGTTGATGCATGTGTATATTAAAAAATGTTTCGTTCAGATTGTGTTATCATAAGTCTATATGTGGATGACTTATTGATTTTTTGTACACACATAGAAGCCATTATGGAAACAAAAAATTTCTTATCAACCAAATTCAAAATTATTAACTTGAGAGAGGTAAATGTAATCTTAGGGTTTAAGATTACTAAATTAGATAATGGTTTTTCTTTAAACTAGTCTCATTATATTAGAAAGTGTTGAAGAAATTTAATAGTTTTGATGTAATCCTTGTGAAAACTCCCTTCGACCCTAGCAAACAACTAAAAAGGAATAAAGTGAAAAAGGGAAAAGTGTATCACAATCTGAGTATGCTAAAATTATTAGGAGTGTTATGTTTTAAATGAACTATACTTGGACAGATATTGCCTATGTTGTTAGTAGACTGAATAGATATACTCATAACCTAAGTAGTGAACATTGGAATGCTCTTAAGCGTCTACTTAAGTACCTCAAAGGTATGATGACTTGGGGATTGTAATTTGTATACTGTGTAGTCCTAGAGGGATACTGTAATGCAAAATAGGTATATGATAATGATGAGTTCAGCTTTACTAGTGGCTATGTGTTTACTTTGGGTGGAACAACGATTTCTTGGAAGTTTGCTAAATAGACATGTGTTGCTCACTCTACCATGGAATCAACGTTTATAGCTCTTGATTTAGTTAGGCAAGAGGCTAAATGGCTCAGGAATTTACTTGTAGAGATTCCTTTATGGGAAAACTTACACCTCCTTGTATTTATTATGTAATTCACAAGTTGTCATTTATGTTGCTTAAAATCGGGCTTACAATGGTAAGAAAAGGAATATACAAATAAGACATGAATGTGTGAGACACTTAATAAAGAATGGAGTGCTCGCCATGGAGTACGTAAGATCTAAGAGGAACCTAGTTGGTCCACTAATCAAAGGGTTATGTAGGAAAATAGTTCTTGATTCGTCGAGGGGGATGGGTCTTAAGTCCATTGGTTGAGGAGCTCATGGTAGATACCCAATTTAGTCTTCTAAAATCAATGTGCTCACACAAAACTATGGATAGACTCATAGCGTACTTCTTTACCTATCCATATGGTGTACAATGTACATGTATAAGGATGAGCTCAATGCTCTTAATAAGTTCATAACGTAGAGTTTGGGTGGTCCTGCTAAGACGAACTTGATGAATACATCGAATTTATAATATGAACTACTTGACGCTTTTAATGAGTTCATAGCCCAGGGTTTGGGTGTTCCTATTGAGACAGACTTGATGAACTTACGAAATTTATAAGACGAGCCACTAAATGTTCTTAATGAATTTATATCTCAGGCTTTGGGTGGTCCTAGTGAGACGGACTTGATGAATTCACTAATTTTTTAAATTGAGAGGTTATGCTTACTAAATGCTCTCAATGATTTCATTGCCCTAGTCCAGATGGTCTATACTGGGATAGACTTAATGGAATCACCTACGTAAGTGTGAAGGATTAGCCACCTTATATGAAAGACGTTGGGTCTTTTTTCTAGGGCACTTACCAACATGCTAAGGTGTATTGGCTAAATTGATGATCTATCGCGGAACTCAATTGACCTGAGACCAGTCGTGTGTTATGAGTTTACTCTTATTTTAACAAGTTTCAGATCCATACACATGTTAAGAGAAGAATTTCTCATTTCACTATGTATTAGTGCCAATCTAACAGATACTAATACCTAAGTGGCTAATTTCACTATTGTTTTTTTACCCTTTTTTCAAAAATCTTTATTTCTTTGCATTAGCTGGGGAATGTGGGTAATGTAAAGAAATCCCACATTGGTTGTGTATAGGTTAATGAAAGGGTTTAAATATAGCCTTACTCCTTACTCTTATTGAGTAATTTGGCTAAAGAACTAACACACATGTGCCGCCGCCATCGTCCAACCCGTGTCCATGTTTACGACACATACGACACATATTTATTTTTGGATAGAAATTCTGTATTACTTTTCAGAAAATAAAGAAAATTTTGGTCAATAGAAAAATTTTTTTGAACTATTTTTAGAAAACTTTATATACCAGTTTTACCTTTTTGCCCCTGCATTTTTACTATTTTTCCATTCAACTAATAGTACAAATAGGAGGATATCTTCTTCATTTTCAACACAACAAAAAATAGCTTCCATCATTCTTCTCGTCTCCCTTATTCTCCTTTCTCTAAAGCTCTGTTATTTTACTAAAAAATACATTAGAGGAAGTTTTGTGTAGGAGTTTGAGTTTTAAGCGGGACCGTCTGTGACCCTTCAAACTTTCCTAGGAATTGATCCTATTGTGGTTTTTCTAACCAAATTTTTCAACCACATTTAAACTTATGTTAATCTTATTTCTTGTAATTTTTTTTTAAAAAGAGTAATACTTGTTGAGTTTCATATTCCTTATTCGGGTGTATGAATTCGAAAGCACTATGTTAACCTTGGGGAGCGATGTACATTTTCAATTACACCGATCAAGGAGAAGTCGCTTCTAAGATAGTGGTTCTCCATGATACAATACTTATTTATTTATTTTTCCTTTATTATTTGTACTTGTCAATGCTAATGTCTTTGTTTTGCAATGGGAATTTTCCATCATAAGCTAGTAAAATCCAACAACAACAAAAGTACAAGTATCAAATCATTGAATAAAAAAAATACCACACTCCCCCTAACTTACTCATTAGACTTATTCGTCCCCCCCCCTTTTTGTCTAAAAAATGCAAAGGCATTAAGTATCGTGAGCCAACAAATCTAACTTGTAGAAAAGACTACGATTCTTTTATCAATTAAAGAGCTTCATTTGACTTTCAAGATGTTGAATATGCTCGTCCATACAAGTTGATTCCTCATCTAGGTGTTCCAAAAGTCCTACCCCACTAGATGTTGATCCAATTGTAATTGGGGTCACAGTTATTGTAGGATATTCATCTTTATTAGTATTAGCTCCTAATTTTTTGTCATTAGCAACATGTTTTCCCTTCTTCCATTTTGAGAATATTTTAGTTTACCAACTTGAGGCTCAATAACCCCATCTTTATTCATTATATATTTATTTTTGTTTGAGAAAAATTTGATAATTGAGTGAAGGAAATGAAACTGCATGTCTAGTAGTCCCTGTCTTTGCATGTTTAACGATTTCATTAAAGATTAGGAAACCAAGATCAAAAGGAATAAATGAAACTACCTTTTTATTGTAAGACAATCATCATTTTGTTCTCCACCATGTTTTATTTGTTAAAGAGTCAATTTCTTGTAACAATGGCCTACAACACTATACATATGTAGGCTCAAGTTTAAATGTCCTGATCAATAGAACAGGAAGAGGAGTCAGCCAAAAAGAAAGACCACCAAAAGTAACGACCACCAAGATACGCATAGTGATTCGATCTTTTGATCATCCATTTATGGAAAACCTTTTTTTGGGGTTTCCGCCTTACACACGGAAGATTGGATTGCCTGAATCACTAGTCTTATATATTGTGTTACTATCACCTCATATTGATAAAAAGTCTAGATAACAATTTGAAATGGAAATCAAGAAGCAATTACTGGTCATAAAAACAGAAAGGCATGAATTGCGCAAGAAGTTCTTTCGTCTTGCCTTTTAAGCTAAGCATTACAAACATTTTTAGTGAGTTAAGCAACAAGAAATCTTTAATTGAAAATTTTTCATCACCCAAACCATAATGATGGAGAAAGTTATTGATCACAACTATACTAAAGGTAAAATAATATCTTCTCACATATTTTCCACATAATGTTCATTATTTGGGTCCTTAATTGACTTTTAAAGGTTGATGTAGAACTCTAGAACCACATTCTTCACAAAAGGTTGAACATATGAAACAAAAATATAAGTTCATTTTAACCAAGGAAGACATCAACATTGTATTCATAAAAGCCATTTTATTAGATGTTTCTCTCAAGAATAAAGCATTTTTCTACTGTAATCTTCATCCTTTTGGCAGAGGCAAGACTAATAAACTTTGGCTTCCTCTATTTAGGTTTTGGTTGTGGAACCTTTGTAGCTTCCTTCATAATCTCAATGAATGCAACTTCCTTTAACTTTTTGTTTCTCTTTTTAGTCGATGAGAGAGCACTAGGCCACTTTGATATGCGGTTAGCAACTTTAGGTGCCAATTATGATAAAGGCATGTTTTCTTCAAAATTAGAAAAACCATTAACTTCATTTCATTCAAGACTTTTCATTTTCCTTTGTACTCTTTTCTTCTTTGGAACTTGAGGGATGAAAGGTTCATTTCCTTTGCCTGTCTTCTTCAGCTTTACATACTCATTTTCGTTAGCCTTGGTGATTAAGCCTTGGTTTGCTTGCCTTTAAGATGCAAGGCCAGTTGCAATTGAGGTAACAGCTACCTCTAGCTTTGGACTTTCATAATCATTCCCTATGATGGGCTTACCAAGCTCTTTAATATCAACAACTTCCTCAACAAACTGTTGAGAGTTAGGATGAACTTTAAATTGGGCTTTAGAAGACTTTTTCTTAGTGGTTACATCAATATACTAATTAAGTTGAGTATCTTGATCTGGATGGGGAGGTTCAACAAGTAATCATTTGATTTATTCCACTTCTTTATCATGAGTCTTAGTGGAGATAACTTCTACACCCTTTTCAACATTCTGAACCACATTCTTAGTACCAATAGTCCTTTCATATGCGGAATAATAAGCATCAACTATGTCATTTAAGGTGATTCTTTGCAAGTAGGAGGATTACCTTCTTAATCATTGCCTTGCTCAATTGCAATTGGTGGAACATCTAGTTAAGGTTCTTGAATAAGTTCTAGTGGAGGTTCGATTTGAGGTACTTGGTGGATGTTCTTTCACCAATGATTTTTGGGCATCTTCTTAAATGTGATGGAGATTGTGATTTCTTCTAAGAATTTCCAAAGAATGAAGGCTTGGTGTTTGAGTACGCTTGACATAAGCTAAGTTACACTAGTTTGTTAGATGCAAGCTAAGTTGCAACTAAAGTTGCATCTTACCCAAGTAATTGGTACTAAAATGTTCAACTATTTTAATTTTGCATACAAAAATGAATCCATTTACTATATGTAACTAAATCTTTTTCCAGTACAGATAAATATTACAATAAAGACATAAGTTAAGAGTAAGAAAATGGATCAAAAGATAAATTTAAACCAATACCTATGAATGAAATATTTTAATGATAATTGCATGACTAAGTTTCAAGTTCAATATAATTTTGCTTTGCGTTAAAGAAAAAATGTGGTAATTTGGTTTATAGTAGGTATTAAACATTTGGACAAGTTATTTGAATCAATGGAATTAGCAAAGTTCTAGCTTAGATTTATAAAGATGAGATTATACATAGAATGTTGAAGACAATTTAAGAACTTTTTTATGTGATTAATTTACTATTTTAATGGAGCAAAAATTTAAAAATATTGTTCTATCCAACCAATGAGGCATTAGTTATTATGGCAAAAGGTAAGACTTTGGTATCTTAAATATTTAGGTTTTAATCTTACCATGTGTAAATATCACATGTGGATCATCTCTCAAGTTTATTATAGGTTTGTATTTCACTATATTTGGGCTTTGTTTGAATTTATTCAAAATTTTAATTTAGTTATACATACTAAATTGATTGTAATTATAGTTATTTGAACATGTACAATCAGCCCACTCTATAACAACCACCTGCTATAATAGTTTTTGACTATAATAACCAAGTTTCTAATAGAACTAATTTTTTATATTTTAATTTAACTCTCTATAACAATTATTCACTTATAACAACAACCATAGTTATGAAGTACATTCTTTATTAGATTTGTTTTATATAACAATATATTGTCAAAAATTTTAAGTAAAATTTTAGTTATTTCATATAGGCAAGCCTATTAATTATAATTTATTACATAAAAATGATCTTAATTAAAATATTATTTCAATAAAATATGTAAAATTCACATGAAAAATATATATTAATTATATTTTATTAAATGAAAATAATCTTCCATGAGTGGAATTAAAGATATCAATTAAATAAACTACTAAGATCCTTAATTAAATATTCTACCATGAATTTGAAAAATCATAAACTTATAAATTGGTTACCTAAATTTAATAGCTCATGATAAATTAGTTAATTTAATTTGATAACTCATACAGATTAATTGAACTTGCTAGATTTATAAACTTCATAATTAATCACGTGAAAGAATGTAAAATAAAAATATGCATAAAAGTATTAATGCATGCACCCGCTTAGCATTCATCTGATGAAAATTGACAATATAAATTCTATTATAAGTTTAGAAAAATTATGTATCCATAACAGCATGGTATCTATTATAGATGTGTAACAACCACCTTTCTCTATACTAGATAAAATCTTGGCAGAAAAATAAGATTGTTAGAAAGAGAATTGACTATATTATTTATGATTATATTGTAACTATAATTGTGTTTATAGTCTCCTTCTAAAAGATATTTGCTTATGTATCAAAATTTTTATATTTGGTGCCCAAGGAAAACGAGAAAGGATTGTATGAAATAGGGGCATCACGTCATCATATATCCCTTTGCAATTACTTAATAATATTTCAACAAATTTTCTATGTCATTAATATATAATTTTGGTAATTTTTTTAACTTGAACCTCGAACCCGAATCCTCAAATACTAAATTCTGAACTCTGAACCCGAACCTTGAACTCTAAACCAGAACCAAAAACTTGAAACCTTAAACTCTGAATCTAAACATTAAACCCTGAATCTTAAATCAAAAGGCCAAGTTTAAGGTTTAGAAACTAAGATTTAAAATTTAAGGTTTGAGGTTCATAGTAATTTTGGGTTTAGGGTTCATGGTTTCGAGCTTGGGGTTTTGGTTTCAATGTTTAGGGTTCAAGATTCAAGGGTCAATGCAGAAGATTTAAGGTTCAAGGTTTAGAGTTTAATTTAAAAAAAATTACCAAAATTATATATCAATGACATGAAAAAAATTACTGAAATGTCATTAAATAATTGAAAAAGGTTACAGAATGACGTGACATCCCTATTTTATGCTATCCTTTCTTAAAAAGCTATTTTATTCAATTTACTTCACTAAAAAAAGTTTATGAAAAGCTTTTATTAAAATATCTACTAATTTATTGAGATATAATGTTAGAAATATTAGTAATATTGATAAAGTGTTAGAATATTGGAAAAATTAATATTAATAAGTCCTTAGATATTTTAATAAAAAGATTTTTTTTTTAATTTTTTTTAGCGGAGCTAATACTAGAATTTTCCGAAAAGAATTTTATTTTCATTGAATAATTAATGAGCATACGAAAAAAGAAATTAAATCACATTTGCGAATTCAATCTAGTCTTGTGATCTAATTTTTAATTTGGCTCAATATTAAAGGGTAGAGCAAGTGAGAGTAAGCATAGATGCCCACTTCTACGTCAATTTCAAATATTACTGCAATTTATTATTATTATCATTTTGACTTTTAACCCCTATTGTTTTTAGATGGAAAAGCTGATGGTATTGATGTTACAGCTTAAGACTTATGTATGCTTCATTTCTAATATAAATAAAATTTTAAAATTTATTAAATTTTAATAACTACATTTTTATTAATTTTTAAAATTTTTATGATGTAGATATGAATTGTCATACGAGTTGTTACGTCAATATTATTAAAGTTTTAATGATGCAATTAATTTTTTTCACACTTTTAAGTGTTCAGTTTTTGTTGCCAAGCTATAGATTATTCTGGATAGTTTACTCTTTTTCAAAAATAAGATTATAATAGAGTCATCATTAAATTTGGTAATCTCGAGATTGTTAGAGCTATTTATGATAGTCATTGGAGCAAATTTATCACTTTTGAGGAGAATTCATCAAATTTTGTCCCATGAAAACAAGTGGTTTTTGAGGCGTACCCCTAGAGAGAATAATCAAGAAGCGGATGCATTAACTAAAATGACTTTTGAGAATGATGAAGACTTGTGTATGTTTGATATCTCTCCTATGAAGATTCAAGTAGTTTTAAAGGAGGATAGAGTAAAATGCATTTTGGCTCCGATTACTTTTATGTAAACCTTTTGAATTATTTCAGTTTGTTTTACACACACAAAAAAAACATTCAATGATTCAATCAATTTTTTCACTTAAATAATAATTGATTGCCAAAATAATTAAATTAAGAATTAAGATCAACATAATTAAATAAGTAAATATTAAAGGTTAAATTTACTATTATGGATTTTTAGAATATTTAAATTGGGGTAAAATTTTGTTGTTAGTCCATGTAATTTGTGAAAGTTGTGGATTTAGTCCCTATACTTATTTTTTTTATCTTTGTACTTTTTAAATTTTTAAATTTCAGCCTCACCAAATGATAACTATTAAATTTGTTTAATTAAATTTTGCTATTCCCAAAATTTGATGGAACAAACATATTACCATATGTGTAATGTTATGTCAGCTTGTTAATTCCATTTACTAGTACTAAAAATTTAATAAGGGATTAATGACTATCATTTGCATCAAGATTGAAAATTTAAAATTAGAAAAGTATAAGGACTTAGAATGATCTAACTGGAGAATATAGATTAAATCTACAACTAAATGCATAGCACATGACTAATGATTGGATTTAATTGAACGAACTTAATTGCTACTGTTTAGATTAAGACTAAAATTTTAAATTTTAAAAAGTATACTAACTGAAATTGATCAATTTGAATAGTATAATAATTAAAATTAATAATTTAAATTTAATTATTAGTGTTTGAGTCATGACTAATAATAAAATTTAACGTTTGAATTGTTGTATTGAGTTTAAAATTGAATAACAATTGACCAAAATGTAGATATAGGGTTTATTTTACCCTATCATAAATTAACATAAAAAAGGACATGAAAAGTATGGTTAATGTGAATGTTGTCGCGTTGTGCATATCGTATTTCTAATAAGGAAAGGAAAAGAATAAATGACCTAGGAAATAGTATCAAACCTAAACTAATCCCTGAAAAGTTTGAATCCTTTCCAATTACATATCACCAATTTTAATATTTAATGATGCAACTATCCTAATCCTGATATAAATATGGGGTATCTGATTGGCTATTGCTCCAATCACCATTTCTTATTTTAATAAATTAAACTTGCAAATTGGTGGTGGAATTTGATAGGGCAGTGGCAGCCACAGGAACCAAATCACCAATAATGGAGGATCTCTGCTACTTCATTATTATATTTATCTCTTTTTATTATTTTATTTTCATTTGTAGATTTTAATTTAAGAAAATCTGAACATGAAGATCAACTACTTTGTGGTAAATTACAATGCTCTACCCAATGTCTGCTTATGAATGAATTCTGTAGGATTAATTTTCCTAATAATTATTGCCACTTTTTCTTTATATTGGGACAATGATATTAAAGTTTTAGGGTTTTGAGAATTAATTTTCTTTTTTATTATCTTTTTTATGTTTGTTTTATAGTTTATATTATGTTTTTAAGATTTAAATTTTTTTATTTTTTTTAAAAAATGTAACGTGAAATATCATTACACTCAATATTTATTAGTAGGAATCTAATATTATTGTTTGTTAATAAAAAGCAACTATGACTCAAGTTGCATGGCCAAATAATTATTCAAAACTTGAGGTACAAACATGATAAAAGAAAAAAAAAATTTCAACCTAGCTAATTTATAAGCTTTTCCCCCCACTTGGGTTATCTATCTACCTTGACAATTTAGTTCTTTATTTATTTATTTATTTATTTATTTATTTGAAATGAATGAAATACCCAGTTTGCTGCACAGATATCAGTACTAACATAAAATAAATTTTTAATATATTCTTTCCCATATAAAATAAATTTTTAAAATTTTTAATTAAATACTAAATTTTTTAACTAATACTAAAATCTATAATGCAATATCAAAAGTTTTAACGAATATCATAATTTGTATGAAAAAGTCTACAACTCTCCCTCTCTCACAAAAGAAAAATTTTATTGGTTCAACTTAAGAAAAAAAATTCTTCTTTAATTTTTTTCATTATAATTAAAATTCATCTTTGTTTTTGCCTCAAGAATCAAAATGATTGAGAGAAATTTGTTTTCTTTCAGGATTTTCATCTCCATTTTTATTTGCATGGAGAGACTTGGGTGTTACAAAAAACTGAAAGATTCTTAAAAATATTCATTTTGATGTTTGTTTTGATTTGAAAAAAGAAAAGAAGAATAATTTTTAAAACTATTTCTTGGGTTTAGGCTCTAGACTTTAAAAGAGAAGAGAAAAAGATGAAGCATTTAAGGAAAACCAAAAGTACTTGAAAAACAATTATTCCTAAATTTCGATGAGAAAAGAAAAATATGAAGTCTTGAACAAAAACCAAAAGTATTTGAACAAAAATTGTTCTAAAAAATTATATATTTTTATGAGAATAGAAAAAAAAGATGAAATCTTAAGGAAAAATTAAAAGGATTTGAAAAAAAATTGTTCTTTAAAAATTTAAAATTTTTTAAATAAATTTGTAAATTTTGAATTTTTCAGTGAAAGATTTGAATTTGTTAGATCGGAGTTTTAAAGAGTGAAGAACATGAATTTTTGGTATCATGTTACACGTATTGGGGACCAATAGAGTGTACCGAAATTTCTAATGGATACAAAAATTGGTAACAAAATACCAAAATTTCTAATGGATACGAGAATTTCAAATAGATACCAAACTTCTAACGAGAACCAAAATTTGTAAGGGATACCTAAATTTTTAATGAAAGATGATAGATATTTTGACATATCAAAAGTTTCATTTTCATGCTTGTGTAACACCCTAAACCCGGCCTAGACTTTATGGCTGAATCTAGCGACGTCACATGGAATGAAATTTGAAATCGAATTTATAAAGTTAAAACTGTTTCTATTTATTATCCTCTATTTATCTCGCGTCAATTTCAAAATCATTCTCTCTTTAATTTGATTCGTTTAAGAACATATTCTGCAGTAGAAGCTTTTGAAAACGTGTTATTTAAAGAAAATCATGCGTTTTTAAGAAAGCGTAGTGTATTATAAAGCCGAGCTTTTGTGGCAGTTCAAAAGTTCATGAAAACAGTGAAAAATCCAAAATGAAAGCAAACAATCCAAATTACATAAAAAATACTCCCAGAATAATAGAAATTAAAAACTTTAAATGGAATTAAAACCGTTCAATAAACTAGTGGTCACCGCTGAATCCTCTGCCACACCGAACCCTCTAAGTCTAGGTATTACCTGTACAGATAAAACAAAAAGGGATGAGTTTATGTAAACTCAGTATGTAATCCCCACAGATAACATGCATACAGTCAATCACAACCAACAGTCAAATGCAGTCTGGGCTAAGCCCGTTTTAGTTTCAGTAGCAGTTTGAGATTTAGCCCATTTCAGTTTCAGTTTCAGATATGCATTAGGGCATAAGCCCATCACAGTAATAGTATCAGATATACATCAGTCAGTAAATAGAGTCCTACCCAACCAGCCTTTACACACTATCTCCGTCTATCCCTACACTCCATGTGGGGTTTAAAACACCCTCCCATCCCTACACTCCAAGTAGTACCGAATGCAGTACATAATCAGTAAATTGTAGCTGAGCTGCTAGATAATAGGCTTAAGAGCCTTTCAGAACACTTTCTTTAAATATCAATATCCCAACCCAATGTAATGCAACATACAGCATATGACATGCTAATACATGAATATCAATTATACATACAGTTCAATATTCATTCATGTAATCATCATGCTCAGTACATACATCATACAAACAGTTCACGCATTTAAGGGTCTAAATAGTGCTTACCGACTGTGATAACCCGAATTAGGGCCTAATCAGAATAGTGGTTTCACGACCAAAAAATCCGGGATAGAAATAATTATTTTATGATTATTTTGAGGTCTATGATATGATTGCATGATTGTGTGAAAATTTCGTGAAGAAATTCTATGCATAAAGTGCTTAATTTGAAGTTAGGGACTAAATTGAATAAGTTGCAAAACTTGCATTCTAGAAGTTTCTAGTATGAAATTACTTTGAAATATTAATTAGAAGGTTTTAAATAGAAATTTGACCAATTTCTAAGTTTATGGACAAAAAATGGACATGGATGGAATTTTTGAAAGTTTAGTAAGGAAGGGCATTTTGGTCATTTGGATATTAAATGAAATAAAATGGGAAAAATAACATAAAAATGATCATATTCTCCATAAGTTGCTGCCAAATTTTTCTCTCCACCATAGCTAGGGTTTCAACACTTCTAAGCCTTGATTGTAAGTGATTTCTATGTCCGTTTTAATGTTCTTTACATTTTTGAAATCCTCATAGCTCGGTTTACCTATTTCTACCAATATTTTTAGCTAGGGTTTATATTTAAAATTTTACCCATGGATGATATGTATGAATTTTGATGTTTTATGGTAGAATATAAAGTTTGAGATTGTGTTAAACAACTTTTCCTAAGTGATTTTTCGTAAAAACGAGTAAAATGACATAATCGGTAAAAATACCTAATATTCATAAGTACATGTTAGAGTGTGAATTTGATGTTGCTATAGAAGGGAAAAATGATCAGCATGTCATAAAACATAAGAAAATAGGATGAGGTTTAATTTACGAGCCTTGGGGAAAAAGTGTAAATATGAGAAAGTTTAGAGGCAAAGTGGTAATTTTATCAAAGTTCGTACTAGGGGCTGTTTTGATGAATGTGTGTATTAAATAAATTAATTTGGTATTATAGATAAAGAGAAAAGAGATTCGAGTCGAGATCGGGGGAAAAATTAAGTTTACGAGGAATAGGCTCGACTATTCTCATTTTGTATCGAGGTAAGTTCATATGTAAATATTGTAATATAACCGTTATTTTAAATCATTTAATGCTATTTATACGATATTATGATTGTTATCATGCAATTCTATGCTTTGTGGTCATTGTTGGACAACATGCAAAAATTTAATGAATTATGTGAAAAATGTGAAAGACTACCGAAGTATTGTCACTGGTATTCCAAGGAGAATGGTAAAGGAGCACGAACGAGGAAAGTCCCGTTGAACCTTAGGAATAGATTAGGATATTTGGGCATCCGAGCTCGTTGAGTCGAGTCCGAGTTCACTTATGGATGCGAATGTTCGAGCTCGTTGAGTTGAGTTCGAGTTCGTGAGATGTAACTAGGCATCCGAGCTCGTTGAGTTGAGTCTGAGTTCACTTATGGATGCAAACGCCCGAGCTCATTGAGTTGAGTCCGAGTTCGCTTATGGGCGGGTTACATGGTAGCTTGGCTACATATGTGGCACTTATGTGCAAACTTTCCATGTATCCGAGTTATATTTCAATGTGTTCAACGGGTAAAAAAATTCTAGTGAAATGGAAGAATACTCAAGATGCAAGTGACGTATTAGTAAGTGTTGTGGAATGGGCACTTTGGACAGGTATGTACTTAACCCTCGGGTTGAGACTTGATACAACAACAATAATATGGTAAGATGATGAATGATGAATAGAAATGTGATATATGTTTTGGTGATATCATGCTAATGATTGGTTGGTATAATTGCTTTGTTAAGTTATTTGTTATTTGCATGTGGACTTACTAAGCATTTATGCTTACTCCCTCCTTTTCATTCTTTGTAGTTTTGACAAGTCAAATTGGAGATTGGGATGGTCGGAGGCACGCTCACACTATCACTGGACAATCGCAGTATAATGACTTGTAATTTTTGGAAATATGGCATGTATAGTATTCCAATCATTTTGTATGTATAATATTACGATATGGCCCATGGATGGAATGGAAATGTTTGAGAATGATTAGCGATTGGAATGGCTAATCAAGTTTGTATATGATAACATGTATGCTTTATGTCTGAACTAAACCATGAAAATCCTTGGAAAGGTAAAATTGGCCACAAAACAGAATCAGACAGCAGCAGTGATGTAAATTTGAAAAATCCCTAAAAATAGTAGAAATGGAATTAAATGATGAATAAGTTATGGAATCAAATCTTGATAAGTCTATTTTCATATGGAAGAAATGAAACAGGTAAATGAGTTATATTTTATTAGATATTTAAGTTTTGGTGGAATAGGGTTAGGGTAATCTCTGAATCCCCTGTTCTGACTTTAAGAATTCACCATAAATTGTAAAAGAATAAATAGGAGTTTTACCTTACATTTATGAAATCCTTATTGAGTCTAGTTTTATGAAGAAAAAACAACATAGTCATTTAAACTATGTACAGGGAGATATCTGATTCGTAATACACAGGGGTCAGAGTAGCCAAACCCTGAAATAGGGGAAACTTTAACTAATAAACTGTACTAATTGGCCTGACCAAAATTCTAGAAAAAAATTGTAAGTAGATATATGAGTCTAGTTTTAGGAAAAATTTATGGAATTGGATTTCTAGTTTTGTAACTCGAGATATGAATTTTTTTAGCGATTGTGACGCAGTTAGCCAGCTTGTCTGGAAATTCTAAAATAAATTGTTTGAGCTGTTTAATTAATGAATTAAATCCGTTAACACCTTGTGCTTGACTCCAGAGACGGTCTCGGGTACGGGGGCTTTACATTTTGTAGTATCAGAGTAGGTTTAGTCGGTTCTCAAACTAACGTGGTGTAAGTACGGATTTTGCTATACATGCCATATTTATATATTGTGATAGTGTGATGACTCCTGACCTTTTTAAATGATTTCTTTTATAGTAAATGGATCCCGATCCAATTGTGGCTGATGATGTAGAGAGCAATGCGCCAGCTCCTACTGAAGGGGCGGTGCTGACTGAAAATCGACCTCCTACTATTGGCCAAGGCGGAGGAGAAAGGGCTCGGGAAGCCTTTCTCCAAATGATGAATGCTTGGTATACAGAGTTTGTTCGTACGAACCCGACTGCTCAACAACCTCCCCCACCACCCCCGATTTCTCAACCTATACCCCAGATGCCTTCAAGTATGGATCTAATGAAATTCCATAGATCTCCGGTTGACTGAATCCGCAAGCAAGGGGCTGAAGAATTCAGGGCAAATGTTGATGATGACGCTGAAAAAGTAGAATTTTGGCTAGAAAATTCTATTCGGGTATTTGATGAGTTATCTTGTACACCTGAAGAGTGCTTGAAGTGTGCTATATCATTGCTGAGGGATTCGGCTTATCATTGGTGAAAGATATTAATTTCAGTGGTGCCGGAAGAGAAGGTGACTCGGGAATTCTTTCAAGAAGAATTTTGGAAGAAATATATCAGTGAAAGATTTGTAGACCAGAAGCGTAAAGAGTTTCTCGAGTTGAAGCAATGCAACATGACAGTTACTGAGTATGAAAGAGAGTTCGTTCGATTGAGCAAGTATGCTCGAGAATATATCCCTTTAGAGGTTAAAATGTGCAAACGATTTGAAGATGGACTTAATAAAGACATCAAGGTATTTTTGGGTATTTTTGAGTTGAAAGAATTTGTGGTACTTGTTGATCGGGCTTGTAAGGCTGAAGAACTAATTAAAGAGAAGAAAAAGACAGAGGCTGAGACAAGAAATTGTAAGAAAAGACCGATGAGCAGTACACTCCCACCACAGTCTAGAAAGTCCAGAGATATGTATTCTCGTTCTCAGGCATCAGCGGGGCATTCATATGGGGATTGTAAGAAGAAAAATGTGGGTTCCAGATCTCGAACTACTTCGGTGGCTAGTGTGGGAAATTTGAGAATTGCTAGACCCGAGTGCCAACGATGTGGTAGAAGTCACTTTGGTCCTTGTAGAACTAATGAATGTTACCAGTGTAGGTCTCCGGATCATTTTATTAGAGATTGTCCAGAGAGGATCGAGAAAGAAAAATTTCAGAGTGCAAAGCCAAGTGGTACTATTTTGAGAGGAAGATCTTCGAGAAATGCTGGGAACGAGGCAAGCAGCAAGAATGTAGTTAGAGAATCAGCGCTGAAATCTGAAGCTAGAGCTCCGGCTAGAGCTTATGCCATAAGGGTGTGTGAAGATGCTTCGTCTCCCGACGTGATTATCGGTACTTTCTCTCTTTATGATATTAATGTTATTTCTTTGATCGACCCTGGTTCTACTCATTCGTATGTGTGCATGAAATTGGTGTCTAATATGAACATACCTGTTGAGTCTACGGAATTTATGGTTAAAGTATCGAACCCGTTAAGCAAATGTGTCATAGTTGATAAAGTATGCAAGAAATGTCCTTTGATGAGTAGGGGTCATTGCTTTCCAGCCGACTTGATATTGTTGTCGTTTGATGAATTTGATGTTATTTTGGGTATGGATTGGTTAACATTGCATGATGCTATAGTGAATTGTAAACAAAAGGTTATTGAATTAAAATGTGAAAATGGTGAAATTCTGCTGGTTGAATTAGACGAATCAGAACCATTGTTTAGTGTGATTACTTCGATGTCGGCTTAAAGATATTTGAGAAAAGGTTATGAAGCTTATTTGGCATATGTATTGAATACAAAAGAATCTGAGAAGAAAGTTGAATCAGTACCGATTGTGTGTGAATTTGCGAATGTATTTCCAGAGGAGTTACCGGGTTTGCCTCCTTTCAGAGAAGTAGAATTTGGTATTGAGCTGATACCTGGAATGACTCCGATCTCGATTGCTCCGTATAGAATGGCACCAACAGATTTGAAAGAATTAAAGACACAGTTACAAGAATTAACAGATAAAGGCTTTGTGAGACCAAGTTTCTCGCCTTGGGTTGCTCCCGTATTATTTATGAAAAAGAAGAATGGTTTTATGAAATTATGTGTGGACTATCGGTAGTTGAATAAGGTGACAATCAAGAACAAGTATCCGTTGCCAAGAATTGACGACTTGTTCGATCAGTTGAAAGGAGCAACATGGTTTTCAAAGATCGATTTGAGGTCTGGATACTACCAATTGCGGGTGAAAGAATCAGATGTGCCTAAAACTGCTTTTAGAATAAGGTACGGCCATTATGAATTCTTAGTTATGCCATTTGGGTTGAAAAATGCTCCTGCTGTGTTTATGGATTTGATGAATCAAATATTCTGGCCATATTTGGACAAGTTTGTTGTAGTATTTATTGACGATATCTTGATTTATTCGAAGAACGAGGTAGAACATGTTGAGCACTTGAGGATAGTCTTGCAAATTCTGAGAGATAAGCAGTTGTATGCCAAGTTCAGTAAAAGTGAGTTTTGGCTTCGAGAAGTTGGATTCTCAGGTCATATTGCTTCAGGTGATGGTATACGGGTCGATTCCAGTAAGATTTCAGCTATTGTTGAGTGGAAGCCGCCAAAGAACATGACTGAGGTTAGAAGTTTCTTGGGTTTAGGGTAGTTATTACCGATGATTTGTAAATGGGTTCTCTATGATTACTACTCCTATGACCAGACTACTCCGAAAGGATGTTAAATTAGAGTGGACAGAAGAATGCCAATAGAGTTTTGAGAAATTAAAGAAGTTATTGACTGAAGCACCGGTGTTGGTACAGCCCGAGCCAGGTAAAGAATTTGTAGTGTATAGTGATGCCTCTCTAAATGGCTTGGGATGTGTACTTATGCAAGAGGGAAAGGTTGTGGCTTATGCTTCGAGGTAGTTAAAGTCTCATGAAAAGAACTATCCAACTCATGATTTGGAGCTAGATGCTGTAGTATTTGCTTTGAAGATTTGGCGACATTATCTGTACGGAGAAAAATGTCGAGTGTATACGGATCATAAAAGTCTCAAGTACTTGATGACACAAAAAGACTTGAATTTGAGACAGCGGAGATGGTTAGAATTATTAAAAGATTACGAGCTTGTGATTGACTATCATCCAGGGAAAGTGAATGTGATTATCGATGCCTTGAGTAGAAATTCGTTATTTGCTTTGAGAGCTATGAATACTTGGTTGACGGTATCTGATAATGGTTTGATTCTAGCAGAGTTGAAGGAAAGACCGATGTTTTTACAAGAGATTTATGAAGCTTAGAGCAGTGATAAAGAATTACAAGCTAAAAGAAAACAATGTGCGACACATACAGGATAAGACTTCAGAATCGGCTCTGATGGTTGTCTGATGTTTAAAGATCAGATTTGTGTACCAAAAAATAATGAGTTGATTCGAAGGATCTTGCATGAAGCACACAATGGTTGTTTATCTATGCATCCTAGTAGTACAAAGATGTACAATGACTTGAAGAAAATGTATTGGTCGAATGGAATGAAAAGAGATATTTTCGAGTTTGTATCACGATGCTTGGTTTGTCAGTAAGTAAAAGCTGAACATCAGGTGCCTTCGGGTCTACTTCAGCCTATCATGATTCCCGAATGGAAATGGGATCGAATTACTATGGATTTTGTTTCAGGATTGCCGTTAACTCCGAAGAAGAAAGATGCCGTCTGGGTGATAGTCGATAGATTGACAAATCAGCCCATTTTATTCTGGTATGCACTGATTATTCTCTTGATAAGTTGGCTGACTTATATATCAGTGAGATTGTTAGACTTCACGGAGTACCCTTGTCGATTATTTCGGATAGAGATCTGAGGTTTACTTCACAATTTTGGCAAAAGCTGCAAGAAACATTAAGTACAAAGTTAAATTTCAACACTGCCTTCCATTCACAGACTGATGGACAATCAGAGAGAGTAATTTAGATTCTTG